>NC_037672.1:4329290-4429137 GCF_003255815.1 Theropithecus gelada
TTTTTCCTGAGATGAAGTCTCGCTCTGTCGCCCAGGCTGGAGCACAGTGGTGTAATCTCGGTTCACTGCAACCTCTGCCTTCTGGGTTCAAGCAATTCTCCTGCCTCAGCCTCCCAAGTAGCTGGGATTACAGGTGCCCACCACAACTCTCAGCTAATTTTTTTTTTTTTTTTTTTTTTTAGTAGAGATGAGTTTTCACCATGTCGGCTGGGCTGGTCTCGAACACCTGACCTCAAGTGATCCACTGGCCTTGGCCTCCCAAAGTGCTGGGATTACAGCTGTGAGCCACCATATCCAGCTACCCTTTTAAGTCTGATAAAAAACATTTACCGTCTATTCTCTCTGAAGCCAGCTACCCGGAGGTTTCATCTGCTTAACAAGAACCTTGGTCTCCCCAACCCCTTATGTTAACCCAAACACTTCCTTCTATGGATTCCCAGTTTTTAGATAAACTCTTTTAACCTATCGGAAAATCTTTGAATCCACCCACTGCCTGGAACCCCAACCCCCCATTTTCTTCTAATTGGCTGACTTTCTAGACCAAACCAGTGTACATCTCACAGGTATTGACTGATGTCTTACGTCTTCCTAAAACATACGAAATCGAGCTGTAGCCCAGCCCCCTTGGGCGCGTGTTCTCAGAACCTCATGGATCTGTGTCATGCCATGTCCTTAACCCTGGCGAAATAAACTTCTAAACTGACTGAGACCTGTCTCAGATGCTTTTTGGTTTACAATGTCAGCATTCAGGTGGTGGAATGGGAGGGAAGGGCTAAAACACAGCCCTTCCCACCTGCCCAGGCCCCGAGGTGAACCATCGTTCCGGCTCCCAAGGGGGAGAACTCATCACGTGGCCCTACCCTCGTGGCAAGCTGAGTGGTTCAGGGGTCTAGTTAGTGTGGGTGTTGCTGCTGTTTATTTATCAGAGACTCTCAGGGCCCAGAGCAGAGCACACCCTCAAGATTCTGTGAGCCCGGACCTCACAACCCCACAGAGACACAAGGCCGTGCAGGAAGGGGGCTGGGGTAGGGCTATGCGGTGACTGAGAGCAGGAACCACCAGACCGGCAAGGCCTAATTACCTTGATGAGGCGCCTCTGCTAGCAGTAAGCTTTCATTTTCCTGTCTCACTTTTCCCTGAGGGAGGAATTAATGTGCATTCTTGGAAGGCAGAGCAATTACTAACCCCTCTCCTCCTCCTCAGCTGAGGGAATTAAAATAATAACTTCAGTTGAGGAAAATTGGATTAAACTCCGCCCCCGTGGGATTCTTCTGTGGGTAATCTTCTTCCTGATCCAGGAGAAAATTAACTAAGAGTCTGGCACCTTTGTTGTTTTGTTTGTTTGTTTGTTTGTTTTGTTTTGTTTTGTTTTGTTTTTGAGACAAAGTCTGGCTCTATCACCCGGGATGGAGTGCAGTGGTGCCATCTCGGCTCGTTGCAACCTCCGCCTTCTGGGCTCAAGTCATCCCACCACCTTGGCCTCCTGAGCAGCTGAGACTACAGGCATGCGCCAACACACCTGGTTAATTTTTGTTCTTTTTGTTGTTGTTGTTGTTGTTTAGAGATGGTGTTTCACCATGTTGTCCAGACTGGTCTCCAACTCGTGAGCTCAAGCAATCTGCCCACCACGGCCTCCCAAAGTGCTGGGATTACCGACATAAGCCACCACGCCCAGCCGAGAGTCTGGCCCATTTTAAAGTCTGGTAAGAAACATTTACAATCTATTCTCTCTGAAGTCATGTACATGGAAGCTTCATCTGCATAATAAGAACCTTGGTCTCCACAACCTCCTACCTCAACCCAGATGCTCCTTTCTATGTGTTCCAGGTTTTTAGATAACCTCCTTCAACCAATTGCCAATCAGAAAATCTTTGAATCTTCTGGGTGTGGTGACTCATGCCTGTAATCCCAGTACTTTGGGAGGTCAAGGCCGGTGGATCTCTTGAGGTCAGGAGTTCGAGACCAGCCAGACCAACATGATGAAACCCCATCTCTACTAAAAATACAAAAATTAGCCAGGTGTGGTGTCGGGTGCCTGTAATCCCAGCTGCTTGGGAGACTGAGGCAGAAGAATTTCTTGAACCTGGGAGGGGGAGGTTGCAGTGAGCCAAGAGTGTGCCACTGCACTCCAGCCTGGGCAACAGATCGAGACACTGTCTCAAAAAAAAAAAAGTCTTTGAATCCACCTACAACCTAGAAGCCCCTCCTACTTCCTTCGAGTTGGCCCACCTTTTGGTCCAGAAAGAACCAAACCAATGTGCAACAAAGCCCAACAGCCAAACAGTCTTTAAAAAAGAACAACATTGGGGCCACATGTAGTGGCTCACGCCTCTAATCCCAGCACTTTGGGAGGCCAAGGCAGGTGGATTGCTTGAGCTCAGGAGTTTCAGACCAGCCTGGGCAACATGGTGAAACCCTGTCTCTACAAAAAATATAAAAATTAGCCAACATGGTGACGCACCACTGTATTCCCAGCTACTCGGGAGGCTGAGGCAGGAGAATCGCTTGAACACGGGAGGTAGAGGTTGTGAGCTGAGATCACGCCACTTCACTCTAGCCTGGGTGACAGAGCAAGACTGTCTCAAAAAAAAAAAAAACAAAACAAAATAGCTGGGTGTGGTGGTGCACACCTGTAGTTCCAGCTCCTCAGGAGGCTGAGGTGAGACTGCTTGTGCCTGGGAGGTTGAGCCACTGCACTCCAGACTGGGCAACAAAATTGACAGTCCAGAAAGAAACCCATACAGCTATGGCCAAGTAATTTTGACAAGGGTAACACAATCATTTCATAAGAAAAAAATATTTTTTTAACAAATGGTGATGGAACGAGAGAACATTCTCATGCAAAGAAGAATGAATGGCGACCCCTACCTCATATCACATACAAAGATGAACTCAAAACTCTCAAGTCCTAAATGTAACAGCTAAAACTATAAAACTCTTAGAAAGAAATATAGGAGTAAATATTTGCGACCTTAGATTGGGCAAGTTTCTCGGATATTAAACCAAAAGCAACAAAAGAAAAATTTAAATTGAACTTTATCAAAATGTAAAACTTTTGCTGCAAAAGACATTCTCAAGTAAGTGAAACAAGAACACACAGAATGGGATAAAATGTTTATAAATCATATATCTTATAAGGGTCTAGTGTCCAGAATATATAAAGAGCTTTCACAAGTAAATAAAAAAGGACAAATAATCCAATTAAAACATAAGGAAAGGATCTGAGTAGATATTTCCCTAAAGAAGATCTGCAAATGGCCAGTCAGCACACACTACAGCCTGAATGTTGAGGTCCCTGCCAAATTCAAATGTGGGAACTTAACCTCCAAGATGGTGGTCTTAAGAGATGGGCTCTTTGGAGGCCCTCTGTTCTCATGGATGGGATTAATTTCCTTATAAAAAGGGTTTGAGTGGTAGGTTTGTTCCATCCACCTCTTCTGCCATGTGAGGACACAGCAAGAAGTTACCATCTTCGATGCAGACAGTGGGCCCTCACCAGACACCAACTCTCCCGGTGCCCTGATCTTATATTCCTCATTTTCCAGAACTGTGAGAAACACATTTCTATTTTTTGTAAATTACCCAGTCTTAGGTATTCTGTTGTAGCCATAGGAACAGAATAAGACAGCACAAGAAAGATGCTCGTGATCATGAGTCATCAGGGAAACACAAATCAAGAGCACAGTAAGATACCACTTCACATCTATTAGGACAGCCATAACCAAAACCAGAAAACAAGTGTTGTCAAGGATATGGAGAGGTTGGAACTCTCATTTGCTGGTGGGAATTTAAAATAACGCACCTAGTATGGAAAACAGACTGGTAGTTCCTCAAAAACTTAAACATACAGTCGTGTGATGTCCTAGCAATTCTACTCCTAGGTATATGACTCAGTTCAAGAGAATCAAAAACATGTTTACATAAAAGCTTGTGTACAAATGTTCGTAGTCAAAATAGCCAAACAAACGGAAACAAATATCCACCAACTAATGAACAGATAAAGAAGTGTTGTATGTGGCTGGGCGTGGTGGCCCATGCCTGTAATCCCAGCACTTTGGAAGGCTGAGGTGAGCACATTGCTTGAGGTCAGGAGCTCGAGACCAGCCTGGGCAACAAGGTAAGAACCTGTCTCCACAAAAATACAAAAATTAGCCAGGTGTGGTGGTGCATGCCTATGGTCCCAGTGCTTTGGGAGGCTGAGGTGGGCAGATCACTTGAGTCCAGGTGTTCAAGACCAGCCTGACCAACATGGCAAACTTCATCTCTACTAAAAATACAAAAAGTAGCTGGGTGTGGTGGTATGTGCCTGTAGTCCCAGCTACTCGAGAGGCTGAGGTAGGAAGATCCTGGGAGCCCAGGAAGCGGAGGCTGCATGAGCTATGATCATGTCACTGCACTCCAGCCTAGGTGACAAAGCAAGACCCTGTCTCAGTAAAATAAAATAAAAATAAAAATTATGGCATGTTCATATTCACACAATGGAATATTATTCAGCTATAAAAAGAAAGAAGTACTGATACATTTCACAGCACGGATGAATATGTGTGAAAGCTTGTTAAGTGACAGAAGCCGGACACAAAAGGCCACATCTATGATTCCATTTCTATGAAATGTCCAGAATAAGCAATCCACAGAGATGGAAATAGTTGAGTGGTTGCTGGGGGTGGGGTGGGGGAGGAAGGCCTGGGGAGGGACCGACGATTGGCACAGCCTTTCCCTTCAGGGTGGTGGAGCTGCCCCGGAATGGCGGAGTGATGATGGCTGCACAACACTGAGAATTTACCAAAACCCACGGACACTTTAAAATGGATAAAAGAGTAACTTTGATGTTAGGAGAACTACATCTCAATTAAAAATACAATTAAAAAATAAACAAAGACCTATGGGGTCACAATAAAACATCTAAAGTTTGTGCTCATCGGATTCTCAGAAGCTGAAGAGGAAGTGGGTAGTGCAGAAAAAAAGATACTGAAAGAAATAATGGCTGAAAATGTCCCATATGTGGCAAAAGACATAAACTGGAAACAAACCAAACAGATGGGTAAACAAAGTAGGCAACACCTACAGCCCACAGAGACACTGCTCAGCTCTGAAAAGGAAGGGCCCTTGGCATGGGCAGCAATGCCAAGGGCACAGCCCGGCTACCTGGAGCACTCCTATAACAGCTGCTCTAATGTCTCTGTCAGAGGATTTCCATGTACGCGGCATTCTCTTGTTTTTTTTTGTTTTCACTGAGACAGGGTCTCACTGTGTTGCCCAGGCTGATCTCAAACTCCTGGGCTTAAGGGATCCACCTGCTTCGGCCTCCCAAGGTGCTGGGACTACAGGTGTGAGCCTCCCCGCCCGGCCACATGGCATTCTCAACAAGGCAAAGCTGAAGTGACAGACAGCAGGTCATTGGTTGCTGGATGATGAGGGGTGGCATGGGGAGTTTCTTTGGGATGACTCAGTGGTTCTGCGTCCTCACTGCGCTGGGGGGTCACACAAATCCATACACCTGTTAAAATTCATAACACTGTGCACCGAAAAAGATACGTTGACGGCATAATAATCTAAAAGGTAAAATACACAAATTTTAAAAAAAATTTTTCAACCTAGGCTCAAGAAAAGACATCCCGGGGACCCCAGATTGAGAGAAGGTGGAAGATCATCACGGCTGGGATCCTGTGTTCACACACTCCACACTCGGAGGACTTTGCCTCTCACAAAGCCCAGTTCCACCATTTCCCAGCGCGTCCTTCACATCCGCTGGGTGAATAGGTGGGCAGAACTCTGCTCCCTGGTGAGGGCAGAGGGACCTCTGGAGGTGCGAAGAGGAGAGTGCCCAACATGCAACCACGTGTGGCTGTCCGTGGCCGGGCAGATTCTCTGCCTCCCACACTCGGCTTTTCCTGCACACACTTCATCTGCCTGGACAACCTCACTTTACCCATGAGGCCTGGGCTGCAGGAGGGCCTTGCCTGAGCTAAATAAGGAGGTCGGAGGGAGCACAGGTTCCTTTCCCGAGGGCACCACCAGGGAGCTGGGTTCCCAAGGGAGACCTAGTTTCTCCAAACACCACCCTGGATCCATGATGTGTGGGCATCATGCTGGGGCCCAGGAAGGAGCTCAAACCCAAGCATTTCCTCCTCAAGCTGGGTGACCTACAGCAGCCATAGGCTCTCTCCGTGCCTCGGTTTCCTTAGCTATAAAAGTAGAAACAAGACATGAAGATACAGAAATAAGGAGACGTAAAGATCCCAGCTCATCGACTGACTCTCCCACTTCCCGTCTCTGAGATGGGCTGCACCCCGTACCCTCACACTTGAGCCTGTCGTCGGCCGGCAAGTCCCATGCACTGTTGGCAACACAGGAGGAATGGTTCGTTGCCGTTTACAATGTCCTCAGATTGTGAGCTGGTGCCAGAAGGAAAAGCGCCACACATGCTTTACTTGGCAGCAGTTTTTCCTCTTAGTGATGTGGAGAGGGTGCCGCCACGTCTTGCAATGGGTAGTGTCCAGGAGTGAAGGGCATGTGGTATTTATTTATTCTTGCAGCCTCCTACGAGCCACCCACTGTGCCGGCCTGCGGTGTAAAGGAGAAAGGCCACCCCCAGCCAGCCAGGAGATCGCAGCCCAGCAGGGTGGCCACAC
This sequence comes from Theropithecus gelada, assembly GCF_003255815.1. NCBI lineage: Eukaryota > Metazoa > Chordata > Mammalia > Primates > Cercopithecidae > Theropithecus > Theropithecus gelada. Next base: position 4,335,923 of record NC_037672.1, read on the forward strand.
ACGGATGATGCAATTCTACCCATGCAGCGGGGAGGGGGAGCGAGGCCCGTGGAGCCTGTCCCAAATGCTTCCCATCTTGAGGCTCAGCTCCAGCTTCCACACCACTGGGGGCCTGGTTCTGCCGCAGCCCCCTTCATCCCCCGACACCGGCCCATGTGCTCCCCAGAAGCGCCCAGGCTCACCACCTCACTGCAGAGCTGCCCCTCTGGAGCCGGCAGTTTCGCCCCTAAAACAAGAGCCTGGGCAAGTTGATCTCCACAGGCCTCCTCAGCCCTCGTGGCCCAGGAACATAAATGTTCATTTCTTGTAAACTTGGAATATTTGGAATTCCACAAGTTGCCCCATTGAACTTTTCCAGAAATATTTCCCAAGCAGCAAATTCTTGGGCCTCCTTTGAAATGCGTCCTGCTTCAATCCTGCTTCTCTACGCCCCTGGCCTCCCCTGAGGCCCAGAAACTCCTGAGCTTCACTGGGAGGTCTTTTGAGTGGGTCTCCCTGAGGGGTCTCCATGAGAAGCTGTGAGCTTTCAACCCCCATGCCAGGGAGACCAGGGGGATGGGGCTCCATGGAGGTGGAATCTGAAGCTCATGTAACCCTGGAAACACCTCCTCCAGGAAGGCCTCCTGGCCACCACCCCTTTTCCCAGCAGGGTTACTTGGGCCAGCACATGTCCAGCCGTCTGTGGGAAGAACTAACCACCCTAGGCCATCTGCAGCCCTTCTGAGTGTGACTAGCATGTGGCTCTAAGCCCATGAGACTCAGCGTGTGAACAGGTGTGTGCACACGCTCCAGCCAGGTGCGCCATCTCCCAAGGATGCGCCTGGGTGATACCGCAAGGCCAGGCCACAAGAAAGTCTCCAAACGCTCCGAGTTTTGTACTCGTTGTGGGCCTGGAACGCACATTTTGCAGACAGATCCCAGTCTGTCAACTGTGCTGTGTCACCCTGTAGGGGCCCCTTAGCTCTGTGGCCAAAGGGCCCACTCCAGCAAGGTCACCACATCCCATTCAACCCCCCATGCCCGGCACCCCAGGACAGGGTGTCCTGGTAAGGAAACGGCAGGAGGAATCAATGCCTGAGAGCGTGAGCCAGGAATAAGTACACGGAGGGGCGAACAGTGGGATGGAGCCGTCTTTTCCTCGCTGATCTCTGCAAGTGGGGTGTGGGTTTGGATGCCAGTCCTCCGGTTCCTGTGTGGTGTGTGGGAAGCATTCTCCCTTCTGTGGTTTGTCTTTGCACCTTCCTTGTGGCACGATTCTGCAGGCAGAGCATATACAATCCTTTATGGCTTGAAGTCTTCATGTCCCAGTTGAGAAATCATTCTCTTCTCTTCTTTTTTTGTGGAGATGGAGTCTCGCTCTGTGCTCTGTCACCATCCACAGCACAGGCTGGAGTGCAGTGGCACAATCTCGGCTCACTGCAGCCTCCACCTGCTGGGTTCAAGCGATTCTCCTATCTCAGCCTCCCGAGTAGCTGGGACTACAGGTGTGTGCCACCACACCTGGCTAACTTTGTATTTTTAGTAGAGACAGGGTTTCACCATGTTGGACAGGCTGGTCTCGAACTCCTGGGCTCAAGTGACCTGTCTTGGCCTCCCAAATGTTAGGATTACAGGCGTGAGCCACCGCACCCAACCCTTCTTAACATTTTTTAGTTTTGCTTTTCACATTTAGATCCCTGATCCCCCTCAAGTTTGTTTTTGTGCATGGCGTAAAATAGAGCTGAAATGTTTTCATTGTCCATACAGACAGGCAGTGACTCCAGCCCCTTTCCACACCAAATGACGTGGAAAAGCCACGGCCACTGTCTGGCGAGGAACCTGGCATGCTCTCCCCCACCTCCTCCGCTGGCCAACTCCTGTTCGTTCCTCAGTACCCAGTGGTGTGCTCAGGCCTCCAGGAATGCCCGAGTTTGGTGCCTCCTGTGGGCTGCCACTAGCTCTCTGTTCCCATCGGTCAACAGCAGAAAATAAGTGGACAAGCAGTCCAAGCCCCTGGGATCAGCCGTCAGAGGCTGGAGCTGCTTCTCTTATAGCTGTGTGACTTTGGACACATTCCTTGACGCCTCCAAGCTCGGTTTCCTTGTCTACAAAGACAAAACAAAGATTTTAATGTGTGTCACAAAGTTCGTGGCAAATATTAAGTAAGATCATCTTTATAAACTTTCTGGCCTATCAGGAGGTCTTCAGAAATTATTGCTATTATGGCTCCAGTGCCACTTGTAGATGTGAGCGCCACCTCTTTCCTTGGCTGCTTCCCCACAAGACCGAGCACTACCTGGGCATAGGAGCTGGGGCTGCCCCCAGGCCTGCCCGTGGGGACTTTGGTTTGCTGAACTGGGTGTACACAGCCCTGGACAAAGGCGGGAAGAAGGGAGGGTGCCATTACGGCCATCAATGGGGAGAGGAACATCGAGAAGACAGAGCAGCCTCGGGCTTGGCAGGAAAAGGGAGTTCCAGTCCACGTGGCCACCTCGTCCCTTCCAGGCATTCCTTTCACGGTGGAAAATCAGCCCTGGCACCCTCCTGACTGGAGGCACAAGGCCCTGGCAAGTTCGGTGAGGACTTCTCCAGATGGCCCAGGAAGGCCTTGGTGGCGTTCTGGCTAAACGCTCTCCAGCCACCCTCAGCAGCCCTGAACCGGGCACAGAGTGGGGAGCGGCTCGGCGCAGTTGCTGAGTCCTCCCCGTGGCACCACCCTGACCTCCCCCTAATCCCCACCTCCCTGTTGTCCCACCAGGGACACAGCCGAGCAGGCTCAGCATTGACATCTCAGCCTTCAATGTCCTCTCTCCAACTAAAAGTCAAAACAGGAAGCTTGAAGTGTTTAAAACCCATCCGTTTTCTCAACAAGGCCTCCCCAGGCCATCTCAGTGTCCAGCCCTGTGATAAAAGCAGGAGGTGAGAGAGGATGGAGACCCCACGTTGCCCTCCCCTCGGGGCCAGCGACCCAAGTCCTGGTTCCTCCTCTCTTTCTCCTTCAACATATTTGGTATGTGGTGCCCGTTTTCAAAGTGACAATCTGGCTGCCAGAGCTCCAACACCATCCCTAATCCCTCCCTTTGCCCCTTGTAGAACCCCACAGCCAAAGAAGCCCGGGCACCTTCCCTAACTAAGCCCCAGAGGATGGTTTTCATTCCTCTGTTCTATAGATGGGGAAACTGAGGCCCTGAGAAATGGTGTTTGGCCCAAGGTCACTCACAAATTTGGTGACCAAGCAGGGCAACCATGCCAGCCACTCTTCCCAACCAGAACTCCTGCCGTTGCATTATTTTTGGTTCTTTGAAGATGATGTTCAGGGAGATTGACCAGGTGGACCCGGACCACCCAGTAGGCGGCTGAATGAGTCATCTCAGGGTAAGGGTGCCAGGTGCCACTGAACCCCCTAGAACATGGCTGGGCGTGGTCTTACTTATCATGAGTGATCTCTCATTCGCCCCACAGGTTTGCTCCACCCTGACCCAGACCAGAGCAGAGTTGCAGGTGGGGCACCCCGAGAAGGTTCCTTTTGTCTTCCTAGAGCACGGCTTCAGTACCTGACACTGCCGACTCACGTTGCCATCTCCCAGAGTGAGGGCTCTCACACACGCATGCACGTGCACGCACAAACACTGACACGCGTGCACACTCTGGAAGAAGCAGGGCTGTGGGATTTTGCGTGGAGGCATCTTGCACCTGGGAACGAAAGACGCTAATTCCATAGGTGCTCACTGAGTGCCTCCTGGGCTCAGACCCCTGGGCCCTTGGGAGCATGAGTGTTGGGCACAGGGCTGCCCCAATGGCACCGCTGACCAGGAGGGGGTTGACAGCCCCTGGGATGGCAGCCAGCTTGCCCTTCTCAACTGAGATAATGCTGGGACAGAAAAGATTTCGAGGCAAATGACACCCCATGCATGGCACATCCCACCCCACCTTCAGATGATCAGAGTCGGAGAGAATGGGAGAAAATATTAGATGAAGCTGCATGCAGCTGTCTCCCTGTCTCCCTGCACCCCTGCCCATTTGACAGGGGCAGCCCAGGAGTCCCAGTCACACCTCTGCTAGGCTGGTGCAGCTGGAAGAGGAGAGGCAGCTCCCAGAGAGACTGTGAGCGGAGAAGGGCCTGCACCGAAGGCCATTCTTTCTTTTTCTTTCTTTTTTCTTTTTTTTAAGATGCAGTCTCACTCTGTTGCCCGGGCTGGAGTGCATTGGCTTGATCTTGGCTCACTGCAAGCTCCGCCTCCTGAGTTCACGCTATTCTCCTGCCTCAACCTCCCGAGCTGCTGGGATTACAGGCGCCCGCCACCATGCTCAGCTAATTTTTTGTATTTTTAGTAGAGATGGAGTTTCACCTTGTCAGCCAGGATGGTCTTGATCTCCTGACCTCGTGATCCACCCACCTCAGCCTTCCAAAGTGCTGGGATTACAGGTGTGAGCCACCATGCCTGGCCCAAAGGCCATTCTTTACCCAAGATGTGGGGACACCCTCTGACATTTCCCAGCCACCCTGCATGGCGAGGGCTCCTTTCTCATTTTGCAGAGCGTGGCTTAAGTTAAATTGCCTGAAATTAGCTGGGGGCACATGAGACCTGGTACCCAATTGTCCAGGCCAGAGCCCACACTCCCCAAATCCCAGCATCTTCCCTGGGCTTCTCTCTGCGGCAAGGAGAAGCTCAGCAGCTTTCCACCCTCCCTTCTGCCCTAATGCCCAGCTGCAGCCTGGATGGACAGAATCGCTTTCTTCTAGGAGTGCCGGCGCAGAGAAAGGTCACTTTCAAAATAGACAGATTCTAGAATGAGCCTCCGTTCTTGGGAGTCACAGTTTCCTTCTCAGCCAAAAGAGCAAAAGCAGTTCCCCAGGCACCCGCCCTCTCTTGTCCATGCCAGAAGTTTGTGCCTCGTGCAAACTCGAGAGAAATGGACGCCTCCCAGCCATGGCCCACTGCTGACGTGGCCTCAAATCTGAGCCACCACAGGGAGAACTGGGACCTTCCAGAGAACTCTGGACCTTCCAGAGCTTGTGCAAGAAGAAGCTGGTCATGCCAAAGTGTCAGGCCCTGCCCTGGCCAGAGGGACTAGGCTCCAGCAGGCGTGCCTTTGCAGAGGGACTGGGCTCCGGCAGGCATGCCTTTGGGGGCTCTCTGAGTGAGGGGCTGGAGGTGGAGCAGGAGAGGCCCTTGGCTGGGGCTGGCCCTCTCATGCTGTCACTCAGCTCCAGGGGTACACAGACCCCACAGGGCCCCACCCAAAGCTATCCCACCGGCCCCGCCCCACCCTCACTCCCTGAAAGCCAGGAGGTGCCATCCGAGCACCCACGCTGTGCAGGCAGGGACAGGAAGGGCCTAGCGCAGGGTACTCAGGTGCACGGGCAAGGCCAGGTACCAAGCCAGGTGTGTCTGACCCCAGAGCTGCTGCCTTCTCTCCTGCATGCCCTACCGTCCCCCAACCACAGCCTCATAGGGCCAAAGACAGACTCCTTGAAAGGGCATAACACCCAGCCAGTTATCAAGGTCAGAGGACTCAGGACAACTAAGCTGGAAGGACCCTAGAGCCATGTGGCCTGTGTGCAGGTCTCAGATGAGGACCAGAGGCCCAGAGAGGACAGGACTCCCCCAGCCTCACATGGCAGGTTGAGGAACTGAGTCTGGACATGCCTGCTGACCGCTTCTGAACCCTGCAGACCTCGCGCTCCCTATCAGACGGCTGCTGTTTCCTCTGCCCCGCCTCCCTCTTTGACTTCCTTGCCTGAAGGCGGGACAGGAGCCTCAGCAGGGCCCTGTCTTGACATGCCATGATCACCACTAGATACAAATGAATTTTTCAAATAAATTTCTGGGTGAATCATTGTACCAGGAAACCTCGAAAACTGCCTGTGTCTCCTGGAGGCTTCTGTCCTCTATCTGGTCCAACAGCTGCCTGCAGTCTCTTTTCTTAAAAACTTGTAAATAATTCATTTGGCTGACAGGGCTGTCGACGACTATGCCAGTGCCTGCTGCAGCCCCAGCAGCTGGAACCCCAAGCCCAGCGAAGGCCTCTGGCTGTTAAAATCAGCGCTGAGTCCTTAGCTCCTCCTTCAAGTCCATTCTCTCCCCAGACACTCATGAACTGGGCAATAGAGCATGGCCCTCATGAGGCTCCATCTGCACACCAATCCTTCATTCGGGGTTTCAAATCAGCCAGAAGAGATGCAAGAAGCTTGTTCAGGTTAAGCTGTTACAAGGTAACACTGTTACAACAGTACATCATTGCCAAGGCTACGTTGCTCATGAGAAGATGGGAGGGACTCTAACAACCCTCTCTGATGAGTTCTGGGCTGCTGGTGGTGTTGTTTTTGTTGTTTTGTTTTTTGTTTTTTGAGACAGGGTCTTGCTCTGTTAACAGCCCAGGTTGGAGTGCAATGGTGTGATTTTGGCTCACTGCAGCCTCAATCTCTTGGACTCAGGCTCTTCTGCCTCAGCCTCCTGAATAGCTAGGACCACAAACACCCACCAGCATGCCCAGATAATTTTCTTTATTCTTGGTAGAAATGGGTTCTCACTATGTTGCCCAGGCTGGTCTTGAACTCCTGGCCTCAAGCCATCCTCCCACCTTGACCTCCCAAAGTGCTGAGATGACAGGCATGAGCTACTGCACCTGCCCTGGGCTGGGGTGAGGTTTTTAAGGGAATGGTGAAGTGTGAGGGGCTGGGGAATTGGGCTTGTTGATTGGTCAGGTCAGGGAAGGGAGATGAAGTCATTAGTATCTGGGACTGCGTTCTTGGGTGAGTCAGCTCCTCCGGGGTCCTCAGGCCAGCTGGCGTCAGGAGTGTCCTTGGCACACAGGGTCTGAAGGGTGGCTCAGGGGAAAACACGTTCCCAGTGCTCAGGCTGTCGTCTGCAGAGCAGTCGAGGGGACGATGGTCTTGTGGCCGGGCCTGCGTGACTCTGGGGCCATAGCAGCAGATGGGCACGAGGTGGTGGGTGGGAGTGTGGCCACCCAGGGACGAGCACAGAGGGCGCCGCGCTGAGTTCATGTCTGTTTCCCCCCGCATTCTTCCCTGGTTAATTTTATGAAGTGTATAGGGATGGTTTCAGACCCCCAGCATACAGCTGGGCAGAACTTCCATCTTGTCCTGGGGGAGCCACCACGGACAGCCATCTCACACACAGGAATGCGGGCACTCAAAGGACGGTGTCACAGAGAGGCACGGAGAGCCTGGCGAGCTCGTCCAATATTCTCAGGCACTTCCCACTTCTTACTGGACTATAACAGACATGAAGAAGTACAGGTGTCATCAGAGGGCAGCTTGATGGACTTTCACCAAGTGGGCAGAGATCTGAACCAGCCCCCTGTCACCCGCCACTGGGGAGGGGACGTTTGAGCGGAGGCTGAGGGCATTGGGAGTGAGCCATGTTAGTGTCTGGGGAAAGAATATTTGGGCAGAGGGACCAGCCTGCTCCTCGGCCAGGAGCACCCCAACCCCGGCCCAGCCCCCGCTCCCTGCCCCGCCTCCTGCATGGCCCTCAGCCCATCCCGGGGGTCACATCCCCCTGAAAGCCTTTCCTGACTCACCTGATTCAGGTTGGATAAGGCACTCCTCTGGGCTCCCACAGCCCTGGTCCTGCCCCTGGTGGCACTTGCTGTCCCCCTGTCTCTGTTAAGCTGGGAGCAGCTTGGGAGTAGGGACAGTGTCTGCTCAGGTAATGCTGTGGATGCCAACTGCTCTCATCATTCTGTGGGCCTGCTGCAGGGGAGAAGCCAGGACAGGCCTTCACCGCTGCCCTTTGCTGGACCGTGAGTTCCCAGAGGTCAGCCTGAATCTTCCATGACCATTTCCTCCAAGCCTAGAACAGGACCCAGAACAAACTGGGTGGTAAATAAATAAGTGAAGCAAGGGGCATTGGCTCACATCTGTAATCCCAGCACTTCAGGAGGCCAAGGCGGGAGGATTGCTTGAGCTCAGGAGTTCGAGACCAGCCTGGGCAGCATGGTGAATTCTTGTCTCTACAAAAAAATACAAAAATTAGCTGGATGTGGTGGCAGACGCCTGTAGTCCCAGATCCTTGGAAGGCTGAGTTGGTAGGATCACTTGAGCCCGGGAGGTGGAGGTTACAGTAAGCTGAGATCATGCCACTGCACACCAGTCTGGGTGACAGAGTGAGACTTTGTCTCAAGATAATAATAATAATAAGTAAATGAATTGAATGGTGCCCCGCCAAGTGTCCAGTGCATGTGGGACAGGCATCACGCTGCGGCTTCACACCCTGTCTCCTCCCAACATACCTGCCATGCAGTGCTCCCCCCACGACCAGGTCCCAGATCAGAAACTGTAGAACATGACCCCACTCTGAGGTCCCCTGCTATCGCCTCAAAGGATGAGGGTAGCCACCGTTTCACCCTCCATCCCCACAGATGCTCCCGCCTGGCTGGAGGGTTGAGTAAAAGGTAGTGCCCGCAGTGGCTCATGTCTGTCATCCCAGAACATTGGGAGGCCAAGGCGGGTGGATCGCCTGAGGTCAGAAGTCTAAGACCAGCCTGACCAACGTGGTGAAACCCCATCTCTACTAAAAAAAAAATACAAAAATTAGCCAGGTATGTTGGCGGGCACCTGTAATCCCAGCTACTCAGGAGGCTGAGGTTGCAGTGAGCCAAGATAGCACCACTGCACTCCAGCCTGAGCAAAAGAATGAGACTTTGTCTCAAAAAAAAAAAAAAAAAAAGTTAGAGCCCAGGCCTGGTCCCATGGGTGCAGCATCTACTTGGCTTCTTGGCAGTGATATGTGCCAGGTGCCCTGTGTGAAGCTGGCTCATCCTTGCTCACCTAAGCCTCTGTTATATGTGTGGACCACATGTAGTGCCTCCACTCCATGTGGATGGGTGCATGGTGGCTTCCAGTGGGCTGGACCTGTGCTTCAGTGCACATATGTGTGTGTTTCAGTTGGCGGTTTCACCAGGAGTGGGAATGTGCAGGCGCAGCATGGCTGATGCTGCTAGATGGTTTGGGTTCAAACCAAGTGGTTCAAAGCATTGAATCAATCCTTTCCCACCAGCCCTACCCAAGAGTTCTGGCAGCTCCACACAGCACTTGCAGGCATCTGCCTGGAGGGTTTCAGGCACCCTGGTGGGTGTGTAGTGACCTGGCATGGTCGGTTCAATCCTCATTTCCCTGATGGCTGATCAAGATGAGACACCTTTCCATGTTTATTAATGATCTGAATATGCTCTTTTGTGATGTGTCTTTTTAAAAGCCCTTTATCCATTTTTATGTTTGATCTGCCGTTTTCTTATTGATTTGTAGTGATTCTTGATATATTCTAGGTTCCAATTCTTTGTCAGGTCTATGTACTGTTAAGATCCTCTCCTGCTCTTTGACATCTGTTCCTTCTCCATGGTGGCTTTTGATGAGCTGACATTTTTCATTCTATTATGGTCTGACTTATCCATTTTCACCTTTATGATTAGACTTTATGTTTCCTGGTTGATATGGTTTGGCTGTGTCCCCACCCAAATCTCATCTGGATTTGTAACTCCCGCATTTCCCATGTGTCGTGGGAGGAGCCCAGTGGGAGGTGATTGAATTATGGGGGCCAGTCTTTCCTGTGCTGTTCTTGTGATAGTGAATGAGTTCATGAGACCTGATGGTTCTAAAAAATGGGAGTTTCCCCGCACAAGCTCTCTTTTTGCCTGCTGCCATCCATGTAAGATGTGACTTGCTCCTCCTTGCCTTCCGCCATGATTGTGAGGTCTCCATAGCCATGTGGAACTGTAAGTCCAATAAACCTCTTTCTTTTGCAAATTGCCCAGTCTCAGGTATTTATTTATCCTGAGGTCAGGAGTTCGAGACCAGCCTGACCAACATGCTAAAATCCTGTCTCTAAAATGCAAAAATTAGCTAGGCGTGGTGGTGGGCACCTGTAATCCCAGCTACTGAGATTACAGTCTGAGACAGAAGAATTGGTTGAACCCAGGAGACGGAGGTTGCAGTGAGCCGAGATTGTGGCACTGCATTCCAGCCTGGGTGACAGAGTCACACTCTGTCTCAAATAAAATACATTTATTTACATTTTTAGAGGAGATTTATTCGAGAAACATAAAAACGAAATGGAACACCTCACTGGCTACTTTACACAATAAAATAGGCAGTACTAACAGACATATTTTTGCAAGCACAGATACTCGGTGATGAGCAGACAAACCGTATTCATGAAGAAATTCCTGAGATAACAGCAGTCATTTGAAAACTCATGATGGACACCCCACGTCTTGTGATGAGATCAATCAGAAACTGATGGGTCAGCGCTGCACACGCAGCTGCCCAAAGGGCCAAGATCTCGAGAAATTTACCTTTCATAAATGCAGGCATACAAAAAGGACATCTCTTCATTTATTGAGGAAGTTTCAACCATTTTATGTACACACACAATGCTTACACATAAATGTGATAATGCATTTTCGTGGAGTCAAATTTGTAAAAAATGCATACAAAAAATTAGAACTCTCAAAGTCTTTACACAATTTATGCCCCCCATAGTGGAAATTATGCAAAGATGAAATACATAGCATAGCAAATTGTAAAACATAATGTTGACAATTAAAAACAATGGGACCAGGCGCGGTGGCTCACGCCTGTAATCCCAACACTTTGGGAGGCCAAGGTGGGCGGATCACTTGAGGTCAGGAGTTCAAGACCAGTGTGGTCAATATGGTGAAACCCTGTCTCTACTAAAAATACAAAAATTAGCTAGGCATAATAGCGGGTGCCTGTAGCCCCAGCTACTTGGGAGGCTGAGGCAGGAGAAGCACTTGGACCTGGGAGGCAGAGGGTGCAGTGAACCGAGATCTGCACTCCATCCTGGGTGACAGAGTGATACTCTGTCTCCAAAATAATAATAATAATAATAATAGGAAAACAACAACAACAACATGAAAACTAAAAACTAAAAAGAGAATTCAACATATGACCAAGTGTATTAAAGGGATCCATTGCAGGGATAGATTAGGGCAACTGCACAGAGATGGTCCAGAAGAGCTGGCCAACTTTCATGATCACTGATTATTTTTGAAGTCTCTCATCTCAATGAATAGTTGCTTCTCATCCTTTAGGACAGGACTCCGCTAGAATTTCATCAGTTGGAAGAAATGCTAGTGCAGGCAAATGATGCAGTTTTAAACCAAAGTTTTTGTCACTACCGTATGCCTGGCCAATCCACTCATCTGGATTTTTTTTTTTTGCCAAATGCATTGGGCTGAATGGAAAAAAACAAACTTTATTGCTAACACCTTGAAATGCGCTTTTAGAAGCCTTGATTGAACCTAATTCCAAATGTGTCATTATGGTTTAGGGATCCAATCAGATGTTAGGGATTTTAGACTTTAGGGATTTTGATCTTTCAGGATTTTGGCATTCCGGAACCTGGCTTTTGGGATTGTGTTTTCTGGGATAATGACCAGCACCAAGCCAGGATAACCTCCCCATCTCAAGATCCAAAATCACTTCTGCAAACTCTCCGTTCCATGTAAGGTCATAGGTACCGGTTTTAGAGACTAAAAGGTGGGCATTTTGCGGGGGGTGGGGGGCGGGCGGCATCATCCTGACTCCCACTCAGTGAAATTGCAAGTGCAGACCACCACAGAGAAGGGAGGCATCCCCAAAACCAACCCCCAGGATTGAAGTGCTCTTAACGTTTTCAGGCCTGTCCCTCTGGACGTTTTTCAGACTGTGTTTTCAGAATGGGCCCGCACACTTCTGTAAGTCGCTGTTATTAAAGCTCAGGGCACTCTGGACGTCTGCTACATCGCTAAGCATAGACCCTCCCCCCATGCTGCCACAAGGCTGCCTGGGGTTCTGCTGGACCCAATTGGAGTAACCGGTTTCCCACGGGGCTGCCAAGCCGTTCCTGACCTTCTGTGCCACACACAATGGCAGGGAGCATGCTCCTGGCCCATCTCCACGCTTGCCCTTCACCAGTGGGACCCCGGTGCCAGCTCATTCCCCAGGACGTCTCAGGACAGCCTCAGCTTCTCTCCATCCTCATTGGATGATGATGGTCACTGCTGGTCACTGCTGTGGGTGTTCAGGCACGGGAGGAGGGGTGTGGAGCAGTGATGGCCTTGAGGCAGACCTAGGACCTTGGGGAGCCCTGTGCCCCCTCCACTCTACGACTCCCTCCTTGGCCTCCAAGTGCTAGAGCCCCAGGGCAGCCCCTCAGCTTCCCCCACCAGCTCCACCCTGCTGTCCCATGGGCACCTCACACCCAACACATCTAAACCAAATGCTTTCTCCTTCCCGGGCCCTCTTCCCCTAACACCCCCTGAGGTCCACGCTTCTCTCTCCGACCACATCCTGGTGGTCTCTTCCCCTCCCATCACTCCAGTTGCCATCGGGGTCAGCAGAATAATTCCCCTCACCCAAGATATCCCAGTACAAACCTCCAGGACCTGTGACTATGTCAGGTTGCGTGGACGAGGGTTGGAGACACCATGCAGGCATGAAGGCAGTTCACCGGCTGACCTTGGAGGGAGGCCACCTGGATTGGCGGGTGAGCCATGTGATCACGGGGGCCTTCAGTGTGGAGGGAGGGCCGGAAGCAGAGCCCCATCGAAGGGGAACATGGCTGTGGAAGGTCAGAGGACACACCGTGGCCCGCTCTGAGAGGGAGGAAGGGCCCCTAGCCCAGGAACGCGGGAGGCTTCTGGGAGCTGGAAAAGGCAGGGAACGGATTCTCCTCTGGAGCCTCCAGGAGGACCCAGCCCTGCCGACACCTTGACTTCAGCCCACAGGATCCGGATAACCAAGTCCAGTGAGAACCGGTCACGCGTCTGGGCACTCCCACCGCTGAGTTCCTGGTGATTTGTTACAGCTGCAAACAGAAGCAGGCCACCTCCACCGCATGGCTCCCCGTGTCTATGTCCAGCCCGGATCTCGCTCTGGAGCTGCAGACACAGGTACCCACTCTCCCTGACATCTCCACGGGGATGCCAAATCACTCAAACTCACACTCCACCCCACCTGGCCACCCCCTTGGGTGCCACACCCAGGGACTCAAAACCCTGAGGCCTGGCTCAGAGCCCCGTGTGGGGCGGAAGCCAGTGAGCGTCTCTGATATCCAGACGGCAACACCACTGCTCTCGCTTCCCTGTGAGGCCTCGCTCGTGGCTCACACCCGGCTGTGTTCTCCTGCCTGCAGCGTGGAGATGGGGTCGCTGGACGCAGCAAACGAGGGCCTCCTCCTGGTGAGAACGGCGACGTGGTGCAGGACTCCAGCACCGCCCCTTCTGGGTGTGGTGTGGGGCCTGGGCAAGGTCCTGGGTCTCTCCAAGCCTCAGTTTCTTCATCTGTGAAATGGGAACAAACACCACCGCAGAGAAATCTGCTGGTCCTGACCAGGCCCCTTCAGGGTCACTGCCCCTCCCCGGCAGCTGGGAGTGCCCCCTGCAGGGGAAAGTTGCCCCCAGTCAGTGCTGCCCTGGCTCGGAGTTGGGGCAGAGAGCAACTTCTTAGGCAGCACCCCCAATCGCATGATCAGAAATCCCCATCTCAGCTCTGCTTCTAGGGAACCTGGCCCAAGGCTGCCTGCTTTGCACATGGCTGCCTGTGTGGCCCTGCCCAGGCACCTTCCACGGCTGCTCACTTGCCACTGCCACTCTGGGGCAGCCGCCATCTTACGCATGAGGCCCCAGGGAGGCCCAGGGGGATCAGTGCCACTTTCTGCAGTGGCCTCCTTCCCTCCCTCCTCCCTTCCCCCTCTCTCCCTCCTCCCTCCCACTTCCCTCCCCCCTCCCTCCCTCCGTCTTCAGGGCTGCGAAGGAAGGGAACTCTGTAAAGCATCAGCGTTGCATTTGCAATGAATGTCCTGGTGTTTTTTGGTTACCAGAGAAGAGTTGCATCTACAAAATCTCAGATGCATCTGTGTTCTATTTTCCAGTTTCCATAGTAACTCCCAGTGTTATCTGTCATCTGCTCAAGAGAGGGGTGACGGCTGGGCCCTCTCCGGGTCCTGCTAGCTGCTGGCCCTCCAGGGCAGCTGCCAGCATGGTACATGAGGCTGGGCTGGTCGGTGGCATGGCTAAGAAGAGCAAGGGGCCCCAAAGTAGGTGGCGGGAGGAGGAGGAGGAAGGCAGCCAAGGACACAGAAGAGACACTTGCTCGGACAGGGGCGTTCTCTCACTTCACAGGTGAGCATCTGTAAAGGAAGGGAAGGGTCTCACCCCAAACCCGACAGACCAAAGCCTTGGGATCTATCAGCGAACACGGGGTTGTGTTTGTGGGCTCAGGGGAGGTGCAGGCAGTACCTCACACTCGCGGGGGCCTGCAGCCACAGTCGGTCGGCCAGACCCTGGCCATGAAGGCTGAGGCTGGGGTCCCTTCCATCCAGTCCCATGGACACTTCCCAATGTCTGCACCACTCAGAGGTGACTCCGAGAAGACATCAGGTTCAAGTCTGCAGCCCAGCAGCAGGGGCAAGGTGGCCAGGCCTGGCTGGGGGTCACTGGGGAGGGAGCTTGGAGACTCCTGTTGCTCCCCAGGCCCAAGCACTAACCCACACAACAGACAGAACCCATGGCACCCAGACCCACCCGCAGGGCCCCAGCAGATCAAGCTCCAGCTGCAGCCCCTGCTAATAACAAGGTCAGTCCTTAAAGTCCCTCCTCACCCCTGCACAAGAAATTGCCCAGGGGCTGCCTCGGGACCCCACACAGACACCTGAGCTGCAAAACCTGTCAGATGTGAGGCCGGGTATGGTGTCTCATGCACTCTGGGAGGCCGAGATGGGCAGATTACCTGAGGTCAGGTGTTCGAGACCAGTATGGGCAACGTGGTGAAACCCCATCTCTACTACAAATACAAAAATTAGCCGGGCATGGTGGCGGGCACCTGTAATCCCAGCTACTCAGGAGGCTGAGGCAGGAGAATCACTTGAACCCAGGAGCCGGAGGTTGCAGTGAGCCGAGATTACACCATTGCACTCCAGCCTGGGCAACAAGAGTGAAACGCCATCTCAAAAAAAAAAAAAACCTGCCAGATATGAGGCCACACCTAAACTTCCCAGGGGGCCTGGGCTTTCTGGGCTCCAGGCTCTGCCTGCCGCCGGATCCGTCACTGGGAGACAGGGCAGGGGTGAAGGAGCCGGGGCCGGAACACACTGTGGCTCCTCAGGCTTTTCCTGGACTCCTGTCTGTACATGGAGCGACAGCCCTGCCTCCAGGTGACCAGGGGCAGGACCCAGGATCCCAGCAAGCTTGCTTGTTTGAACCCTTTTTGGATGCAAGTAATAGAAATGAATTCTGACTTCAGCCAGGAAAGAAGAAAACAGAAAGAAGGAGAAAGAGGAGAAAGGAAAGGAGGGGAAAGAAAGAAGAGGGAGATGGCAGGATGTTCCCAGAACCCACAGACAAGGATGCACGCTGAGCTCGGGAACGCCCAGAGCAGGCGCTGGGGGAGGATGGGAGTGCTTCCGGCACGCAGCCTCCCCTCCCGGGGTTTTCAGCCACGTCCCTCCTGGTACAGTGTTAACTCCACAGAATAATTCACTGCCAAGCGATTCAGGGCTTCTAAACTATCAGCCAGCCCCTCAAACAGACTTATCCTTCTTCATTCACTTCCCCAGTGGGGACATGGCCTGGCCCCGCCTGGTAAGGGGCCCCCATGGTGTGAGCACGTCCTCTGCTGGGCCCACGTAGGCCAGGCCTGAGGTGGACGGAAAGAGCCCTCAGTGCCTGCTCGGTGCTGGCCACGCTTCTGCAGGGAACACAGCTCCATCCAGCTGTGGGGACTCAGAGCTGGGAAGCCCCAAGAGGCGCTTGCTGGCCTCCAGGCCCAGGCCAGGTGGGAACCTGCTGTGGTCACAGGCCTCCTCGTCCCACCAGGTGGCAGCTGACTCCCTGTGCGCAGCCAGCTTCATTCCAGTGGGGAAGCTCCATCCCAGGCGGGTCTGATGACAATTCCACCCGCGCTGCCTCCAGGAAGCTCTGCTGATGAGGTTCCCGTGGCCCTGCCTGTTGCTGACTGAGGGCCGGCGGCCTGGCCAGCCCAGCTCACCAAGCAGCATTTCTTACTTGGAGCACGGGAGAGCTGGAGTTGTGTTTTATATTTGTGCCAAGAAATGGCTCCAAGCACTGCAGACGTGGGCTCTGGCGGAGGCTCCAACAGGGCAGGCCACGCGGGGCCAGCAGCCTCCTTCCGCCCAGGGGCTGGCCCAGGAGGTGAGAATTCCACAGAGGAAGTGTACACGTAGCGCTTGGCCCGCTCTCCCTGGGGCAGAGCCATGCCTCCTGGCCCGAGAGGACCCCAGGCTGAGGGGGAAACGGTCTGCCCAGGTCACACACGGACCCTGGGATGCAGCAAAGCCCAGCACCAAAGGTTAAGTCAGGCCAAATCAGCACTGAGCGTGGAGTGGTGCCCGGGCTGGAAGGACAGTCACTACCTCCCACCCCAGCAGTCGACTGAGGGCTTCTTTGTTTTTGGTGGAGTCAGGATCTGGCTAAACAGACTGTTAAAGAAATGCGGAATTTCAGTCCATGCCGTTTTCTCGGTACTGGAGGGTTTAGGAGAAATCCCTTCCGCTCCACTTCTGTTGAAAATATTTCTGCACTCCAAGCACCCTCAGCAGTGTCAGCAGGGCACAGCCCCTCAGGAGCTTGTGACGCCCACGTGCCCTGGTCTCAAGGAGGTCCCCGGACGTTGCACTGAGCACCAGGTCTCCTTGTGAACGTCCCTGTGAGAGCAGGGAGAGCCCCTTCTCTAGCTGGTGTCCCGTGTCCTCATCAGGAGCACATACTCAGGGCCACACAGCCCTCGTCCCCAACTATGGTGCTGCGATTTGCTGTATTTGTCCATTTTCACACTGCTATAAAGAAATGCCCAAGGCTGGATAATTTATAAAGGAAAGAGGTTTAATTGACTCACAGTTCTGCATGGGTGGGGAGGCCTCAGGAAACTTACAATCAATGGTGAAAGGGGAAGCAGGCACATCTCACATGATGGCAGGAGAGAGAAGTGCGAGAAGGAGGAAGAGCACCTTCCAAACCCATCAAACCTCATGAGAACTCCCTCACTCTCACCAGAACAGCATGGGGGAAACCGCCCCTGTGATCCAATCACCTCCCACCAGGTCCTTCCCTCAACACCTGCAGATTACAATTCAAGATGAGATTTGGGTGGGGACACAGAGCCCAACCATATCAGTGGCCTTGGGCAAGTGTCTCAACCTCTCTGTCTCTGCTTCCTCATCTGAATGAGAGGGTGACAGTGAGGACTCCCATCTCCTAGGGTTGTGTGGGCATGAAACAGTGCAGCTAGTGCCGCTGAGGGCAGGCACATTTGCTGCTCCCCTCTCCCCACAGGGTGTGAATCGTGTCCCCACACTGGCTGCCTGTCCAGGTCCACAGAGGAACTCTGGGGATCTCCATCCACCCCACCACATCTTGCAGACGAAGATGCCCAGGCTGCAGAAGTGCTGGGAGGTCAAGGTGGCAGAGCGGGGCTGAGTGCTGGCCTCCCAGGGCAGGAGGCTCCTCCTATGCCCTTGAGCCTGAAGCACCCTCCCTGCATCTGGCCTCAGTGCATCTGACTTCCCATGGGCAGAGATGCCACCGCCTCAAGGGCTGCAGGCTCCTGTTGACAGATGGAAGATGCGGCTCTGAGGGGTGAGGAGTCACAGCCAG
This sequence comes from Theropithecus gelada, assembly GCF_003255815.1. NCBI lineage: Eukaryota > Metazoa > Chordata > Mammalia > Primates > Cercopithecidae > Theropithecus > Theropithecus gelada. The sequence goes on from NC_037672.1 coordinate 4,353,542, forward strand.
AGCAGCACCCGGTCAGAAGCCTGCTCCAGCCACAGTTTCTGCCATCTCTGTCCTATCTCTCCTTCGAAAGGGGACAGGGACCTAGAGAGGCTGCCAGGGCCCTCAGTGTAGCCCTGCCTCTGCCTGAGAGGTCACGCGGCCAGGAGGAAGGACAGATCAGTTGTGGTTGGTGGAGGGAGTGAGACATGGAGGGGGCGTTCCTCTGCAGCTGGGGGCAGCACACAGGGGAGGGCGGGTTGAGCAGAAAGTGAATAATGACCAGAATCAGCAGGACCCAGACCAGGAGGCTGGGGGAAGCGGTGGATGCAGGAACAGGTACCCTGCGGGGGCCTATTTAGAATCCAGAGAAGTGGCGTCCAGCCCCAGGGAGCTCGAGGACTGGGGTGGTGAGGCAGAGGGGGCTGGCACCAGCAGGGCAGGGCTGCCACCTCAGAGTGCAGTTTGCAGGTGCGGCCAGGGTGCCTGGAGTGTGACAGGGGTGAGAGCAAGGGTTTGGAGCAGACCCTTGAGACCCCAGGAAGAGCTCTGCCAAGCATCAGTGCCCCCTTCCCCACAGGGAGGACGATGGGACCTTCCTCCCGGGTGGAAGAGATGAGCTACTGCAGGTGGATACAGACCCGGCACAGGTCCACACCCAAGGACTGGCAGGAGCTCTGTACACACTGTGGGTCAGCATGGAGCCCAGGTCTGGGCACGACGAGCGGGGCGGGGCAGGAGCTGCTGGCTGAAAGGCTGGAGCTGGCACAGCTCCAGGGAAGGAGGGCAGCAGCCCAGGCCCAGGAGGAAGAGGGAAGGCAGGAAAGCTGGCACAGGGACCTGGTGGGAAAGGGAGCAGGCACAGGCAGAATGGACTCACTGCCTCAGTGAATGGGGCCATTGCTCAGTCCTACAGGAGCTGCAGGAGACTCAGGTGGGCCATGGGGAAAGCCTAGGAGGTGGGGGCATGAGCAGCATGGAAAGGGCGCTGAATGTCAGGCTGAGGGGCTTACACCACGCCATGTCCATTTCATGCAGTGCAGACCCTGCCCCACCCTGAGACCCGCCCAGCAGCCCCCACCAAGATGCCCACCAACCTCAGAGGCTCAGTGGCTCAGAGGCTGGAGGGGGAGCAAGAGAGAGCAGGTGTGGACGGGTGCAGGGACTGCAGAGGGCACCGCGGGCTTGGGAGCCTCTGGGGAGATGCCCTGTCCCGTAGCTTGGGAGCGAAGCCAGGACAGGCTGAGGTTTGTAAGCCTTGGCACAGAGGTGCATGTGAGGGCTTGCTGGAGATGAAGCTAGTCAGGAGGATAAGAAAAAGAGGGGCTCAGAGCCTCCTGGAACTCCAACATTTAGGAGGGTGGAGGAGAAGCAACCAGGGCACTGAAGAACAGCCAGAAACGCGAGGACACAGGAGGCAACTGGGAGCCGGGGCCCAGGCCAAAGAGAGACGAGAGGAAGCTTCTGGAAGCCTCAGGAGGCCCGAGGGGCCCCTAGCAAGCACTGCGGAAGTTGACAAAGGTGAGGCCTGGGAAGCGGCCCTTGAATTTAAAACAGGGAGGAGGCCCCTGGGTTTGGATCTTGGGCTTGGGAATTACATGGGCAGAGAACTCCTGGGAACCAGGGGCAGCTGGGCTGGCGGGCCCCACAGAACTGGGCGCTCCCGGCCTGCACATTGCTCAACCCCATAGTGATATGGCCAGACGGAAGACAGGGGCCTTGCCCCGTGTCCAACTTGATCGATCGCCAGAGCCTCTGTGCCGGGTCTAGCCACCGTCTAGCAGTGCTGGAGCAACTGGGACCCCAGCGGGCCAAAGCATCCCAGGCTATAACAACCGTCTTGATAAGAGGCCGCTGCTTTGACGGTTCCCCTTCTGCCACACCAGCGCCACAGACAGCAGTAGCAGGTTCTGCCTCTTATGAACACCCATCCTCACCATCATCTCCCCTGTCGTAGGCATGCAAACACAGAAATCCACCTCTAACTGGGGACGTATTCAGCTCCTAATCATGAAACGAGTTTGCTGTTACAAAGTACCACAAATGAAACAGGCTCAAGCCACAGAAATGTACTGTCCCAGTCCTGGAGGCCAGAAGTCCAAAGCCCAGCTGCCAGGGGGTCCCACTGCTGAGGAAGGTCCTGGGGAGCGTCCTCCTGCCTCTTCCAGCGCCCAGGAACTGCTGGCCAGCCTTGGTGTTTCTCAGCTTGTGACCACAGCCCAATCTCTGTCTCCATCTTCACCGCCTCTTCCTGTGTGTGGGTGTGTCCACTCCTCATAATGCCACTGTCATTTGATTTAGGACCACCCTAACCCAACATAACATCATCTTACCTTGATTGCATCTACAGAGACCCTGTTCCAAATCTGGTCACATTTTGAAGTTCTGGTGAACACAGATTTGAGGGGACAAAGTTCAGCCCATGACAGGCGTGAAGCAGATTCTTCCTGGGGGGGAATTCTGTTCCCAAGAGAACCCTGTGTCCACCTGACCCCCGTTGGTGGCAGGACCCTTGTGTGGGCATCGGGGTGGAAAGTTCCCTGCGTCTTACTGGGCGCCGGCTCTGTGCTGTGTCCTCTGAGGTGTGTGGCCCAGGAGCTCCACCCAACCCTCCATCTGGGAGGCCACCTGAGATCATTCTGCAGGCCGGGGCCGTGACAGAGGCCGCCTCTGGGACCGAGTGCTGTGTCCCTTGCTGGTGGGTGCATGGCCCTGTGCACACTGTCAGCCCAGTGTCCTCCACACCTGGGTCAGGATTCCCATGTGGGTGATTCTCTTGCTTTAGGCTGCTTCCCAGGGGCAGATGCTCAAGCCGGTCTGACTGCTGCAGCCACAGCTTAGGGTCTGCTGGGATAGAGCACCGCCCTTCCTGGGGCTGTAGGGGGCAGGTTGCCTTGCAAGGTGAATGGAGTGGACCCTCAAGTGTGTGTGTGCCGAGGGATCGTGTGGGAGAACACCCCTAAATGCGGTGCCTGCAGCCTGGGGAAGGGGACGGGCTTCTTTGGCTGAGAATTGTCCAGAAACCCCTGCCAAGTCCGAGTCCCCCCTCTACAGATAAGAAAGCAGAGATCCAGTGGGAGGGCAGCCCAGGGTCACAGCTAGAAAACAAACCTTGGCCTCTGCCTCTCATGTGGAAGGTGAGGGGTGAAGAATGCCCCCTCATTCCATGACATTACCTCATCCTGATGGTATTCAAGCCTGTGCTGTGTCTGTGTGTGCCTGTGTGTGTTGTGTGTTCAAGGGTGAAAAAGAAGTGGTCTTGGGCCAATGCACAGAGTGGCAGACAGACCCTGTGGTGGCCCATGTTCCCCGCCTCCTGGTGCTGACACCTTTGATTAATCTCTGCTGAGTGCAAGTGGGACCTGGGACCTGCGTCTCACCAACAGCATCCACCAAGGCAATGGCACTGCTTCCTTGACAACCTTGCATAAGATGGTAACTGGTTGTGCTGCTGTGTGTGAGCTGACCCTGGGAGCGGGCACTGTGGCCAGGAAAAATCAACCCCACTTTGCCAAGGAGGAAACTGAGGCACAAGAAGTCTCTGGCCAATAGCCAGCAAGGAATCAAATACTGCAAACATCCTGGTGAGTGTGGATGCAGAGCCTGCCCCGGCTGAGCCTCAGCTGAGACCACCACCCTGGCTGGCACCGTGACTGCAGCCTGATGTGACCCTGAGTGGCGAACCCTGCTAAACTGCCCTCATACTTCAGACCCACCACACTGTGAGATAAATATGTGTCCTTGAAATCACTAAGTTCATTGTAGATTTTTAAGCAGCTGAAGATTAGAAATATTCAGAAGCTTCCTCTCCCTCCACCTCACCCCCTGCTCCATCAGAGGCTTGCAGATGTGGTCAACAAACACCAACAGGAAGCAGGCAGGGCAGGATGTCTATTTCACGGCAGCTGCCTGTCCCGAGGACCATCCCCATGGATGCACTCAGGGCAGTTTCTGGAGCCATTCCCAGAAAAGTGTTCTGAAAACATACCCATTAACCTTCAGGAGCCCTCGTTTTATGGGTCAGAACCATTTTGGAGAATGCCATGTTATGACTCACAAAACCAAATTTGTTCTCCCTCTTTGAACAAAACAATCAATAGCCCTTCTGTAAACTTTAGCTGCTGCTCAGAGGACCAGACATGTGTCTCCTCCTGGGAGAGGGGTGACTTCCCCAGGGACCCAGGGAGAGGCGGGAAGCCAGCTGTCCCCAGAGTGGAACCAGTCTCCTCAAAAGATAGACGTGGGCAGGGGTCCGGGCCAAGAGCAACTTCTGGAACCTTCCAGGCAGCCTTCTGGTTTTTGGATGAAGAGGCTGGGGCCCAGAAAGGGCAGGGGCTGCTGAGCTCACAGCCGATGGCAGCAGAGCCTGAGACTCTAGGTGCTGAGGGCCCCAACTAAGCACCTCCCAGCTAGCTTCCCATAGGAAGGAAAAAGGGAAGAAGAGGAAAGGAAAAGGGAAAGGGGCAAAGAGGGAGAGGAAGAGTCCAAAAACATCTTAAATAGCAAAGGAATGTCCCAACTTCCGGAGCCTGGTGTGAAGGCCCTTGTGTGAAATCGCTAACCCTCACAGAGTTCTCACAGTGGCCAAGCGCCCGCTAAAGCTGTTAGATTACAAATGTACTCAACCTTTTCAACAATCCTCTACCAAGATTATCCTCATCCCTGCTTTTCCCAGGAGGAAACTGAGGCACAGGAAGTTGAGTGACTTCCCCAAAGTTGCAGGTTCTTAAGAGGCAGAGCAGGAATTTGAACCCAGGACATCCGGTCCCAGAGCTCACACTGCTATTAATAGCAGCACCCTACACATCATCTCTCAGACTTCTAACTGCAGGGGCCAGTTGGGGGGGAGGGGTCTCTCCTGCCCCACACCCCTGGATAGACCAGGTGTCCCCCCAGGCCCCCTGTCAGCCCCACCACAGGCCACCTCCCGCCCTGTGCATGTACAAGCCATCACCTCTGCTGTCACTCTATCCCCAGCACAAGCCATCACCTCTGCTGTCACTCTATCCCCAACACATGGAATTGCTGGCCACGTAGTAGGCACTCAATCAGATCCACTGAGTGGTGGCACAGCCGCCTGCCCCTCAGCTAGGGGCCTGGCAGGGCTGCATCCAGGTTTCTGGCCCAGGGCAGTGCCTCCTCATACAGCGCTTCCCAAGCCGTTCTCACCCCCACACCGGAGAAGTCGTTCAATCTATGGGTGCTACGGCACAGGGAGGGGGTCCCAGCATCACAGGAAATACACCTGTCTTCCCAGCACTTTGGGAGGCTGAGGTGGGCAGATCCCTTGAGCCCAGGAGTTCAAAAACAGCTTGGTCAACATGGTGAAAACCCCATCTCTACTAAAAATACAAAATAATTTAGCTGGGATTGTTGGTGCATGCCTGTAATCCCAGCTACTCGGGAGGCTGAGGCACAAGAATTGCTTGAAGCCAGGAGGCGGAGGTTGTAGTGAGTCAAGGTCAACGCCACTGCACTCCAGGCTGGGCAACAGAGTGAGACTCTGCCTCAAAAAAAAAAAAAAAAAGAAAAGAAAAAAAAAGTAAAACAGTGCCTGCCAGACACTTGTGAAAAGTGGCAAGACTGGCTTCATTCAGACCCCTGGACTGGGGAAGAGATTCCAGGACAGACTGAGCTCAGCCCCAACTAAGACTAAGGGGACTAGGGCTTTTATTTTATTTTATTTTTATTTTATTTTTTTCAAGAGGCAGTCTCACTCTGTTGCCCAGGCTGGAGTGCAGTGGCATTATATTGGCTCACTGCAACCTCACTCTGCCTCCCAGGTTCAACCGATTCTCTCTTGTGCCTCGGCCTCCCGAGTAGCTGGGATTACAGGTGCATGCCACTAAGCCCAGCTAATTTTTGCATTTTTAGTAGAGACAGGGTTTCACAATGTTGGCCAGGCTTGTCTTGAACTCCTGACCTCAGGTGATCCACCTGCCTCGGCCTCCTAAAGTGCTGGGATTACAGGCATGAGCCACTGCACCTGGCCGTTTTTAATTTTTTAGACACAGAATCTCAGTTGCCCAGGCTGGAACTCCTGGGCTCAAGCAATCCTCCCTGCCTCAGCCTCCGGAGTAGCTAGGACTACAGGCACATGCCACCACTCCCAGCTAATTTTTAATTTTTTCATAGAAACAGGGTCTTGCTATGTTGCCCAGGCTGGATTTGAACTTCTGGACTCAAGCAATCCTCCTGCCTTGGCCTCCTGAAGTGATGGGATTACAGGCATGAGCCACTGTACCCATCGGCTGACAGCTCTCTCTATTTTAGCTTTTATTTCTTGCTCAAGTGTACATGTGCAGGTTTGTTATATAGTAAACTCCTGACTCAGGGATTCAGGCTGCAGATTGTTTCATCACCTGGGTACTCAGCCTAGTACCCAACAGTTTTGTGTTTTCTTCTGAACCTGTCCCTCCTCCCAACCTCCTCCCTCAAGTAGGTTGCCATGTCTATGGTCCTCCTCTTTCTGCCCACGTGTTCTCATTATTTAGTTCCCACTTACAGATGAGGACACGCGGTATTTACTTTATTGTTGGTTTCATCTTTGGTGGTGCTGGTGAAAGAGGCATCACCCTCAACTGACCCTCAGGACACTCCCTTCCCTCCCCACCCCACAATCTCTCACACACACACCCTCACCCCTGCCCCAGCCTACTCAATTCTAAAGGGAGAATAGAGAGGAAACCAAAATTGGAGGGTTGAAGAAGTGGGAAGGCAAAGGCCTGGGGCTCCGTGGATGGAGAATGTATGGAAGGTACAGGAGGAGAATTCCTGGAAAGGGTTTGGCCGGGCAGGCTGCTGTTTGGCAGCATTGCATTTTCTTGTGCAACACCTCAGCTCAGGGGCTGGGGTCACCTTGACAGACACAGCCCAGGGCAGGCGGCCCAGGCAGAAGATGGGGCAAGTCTCTCAGCACAGTGTTGGGGCAAGTCCCCTGTGCCGGATGGCAGTTCACAGCTCACCCCAGAGCCCCAGGCCCCTGGAACCCGGAGCCACATCTCAGGAGGCCACCTCTAACCCAGGCCTCCTCGATGGCCACACTCTGAAGCTTCTGGGGAACTGAATCTCCAGCCCCTCCTCCTGGGCTGAAGGCCACTGCTGCAGCTGCCCCTGCTGCACCTGGAGCCACAGAACCACAGAGAGGGGAAAAGACAAACTCACCTCCCACGAGGGACCCCCTTATCTCTCAAGCTCCAGCTCAAGGGTGCCTCCTCTGGGCAACTGGACCACACAGGGTCCACCATCCCCCGACAGATATAGAGGGCCCCATGGCTCTCACTGTAAAGGTGGGGTTCACTCCCATGCCCCCTGCCCCTGCATCTGCTGACTCCCCACCCAGAACACGTGGCCCCTGGCATCTCCGCACAGGGCACGGGGGCATCATTTCTACTCACAGACCATCAGCCAGACCCGTAGCCCAGGCTAACGCAGGCAGCTGGGAATGAGGGAAGGCGTGGATGTTGGGCGGGTCTCAACATGGGACCCTCCTTCAGCACCCTGGCAGGGGTAGACACTGCATTTTATCAAACCTAAGTAAACAGCAGGAGGCATCATCCTTTCCATAACATTGAGAAAGAAAATCGCGGCCTCTTCTGTCTTCCTCCTGCACTGGCCATATGGAAACATGCCTGCTTCCCCTTTGCCTTCTGCCATGACTGTAAGTCTCCTGAGGCCTCCCCAGAAGCTGAGCAGATGCCAGCATCATGCTCCCTAGACAGCCTGCAGAACCATGAGCCAATTCAACCTCTTTTCTTTGTAAATAGCACAGTCTTGGCTATTTTTTTATAGCAATTTGAGAACAGATGAATACAGGAGTCCACCCCTACAAGAAGGGAGGTGCACAAGGTAGAATCTACATTTACCCGGCTTTCTGGAAGAAACTGCCAGACCACGCAGTGCACAGGCTACAAATCAAGAAAAGTGTCATCTTCACTCCCTGAGGAATCAGGGGATGGAGTTCACAGCTGCCCAAACTACTGCAAATTGAGGAGAAAACCCCAGAGAAGGGGGACCCACAAAGGGAGGATCTCCAAAACCTGCATGTCCACCCTCCTGATGTCTTCCACTGAGTTCTGATTTGCACTGGAGTGGGTGGGAGTCCATAGAGCCTGGGGAGGGACCGTGAGAAGCACAGCTGAGCAACGCTGTGCTCTCAGCCCAGCAGAGGGCACAGCTCCTGCTCCCTGCCCCTGGGATTTTCCCAGCCCTGCCATGACAGCCCTAGTGGCACAGCTCCCATCCACCATGCTATGAAGGTAGCTCAGGTGGGCAAAGGGAAGAACCCTGAGGGGAAAATCCTCACTGCCTCTCACCTGAGTGGCATCTAAAATGTTGTGGGAAATAGAGGACTAGAGAGACGACTGATATGGAGAACAGGAGGATTGTTTATTTTAAGGTACACACCGGCTCAGTGGACTCACATCTAAAAAGCTGAGCCTTGAACAAAGACAGAGCCAGGATTTTATAAGCCGGCTTACAAAAGCAAAACAAAAGCAGTTAATCATATAGTGCATAGCTTGTGGACCTTGCATAGCCAGTGGCCTTGTAGCTGCATCGAAAGAAAAACAAGAACTGGCTAAATACAGACATTTGTAAAACATAATCATGCTTAAGAGACTAAGGAAAGGAATAACAGTAAAGGAATTTGTTTTTTTTTTTTTTTTTTTTTTTTTTTCCGTCAACCTTGCTGTGGAGAAGGAAAAAGTGTCTAAAGCCCATTCCTTTAGCCTTGGCTTTTCAGACAGCGTTATCTTATAACTCCTTGAAGTGAGCTGCTAAATAGAAAAAAACTTGTTCTTTTCTTTTCAGCCCTTGCCTTGCCACATTCTAGGCCTTAGCTTTTACTTTTCTTAGACTGAATAAACACAGTATTTATTTTTCTTTAATTTCTGCTTCAGAATAAGTGAGAGGGAAGCCCAGGGCACCATCATAAAGACCTCTTATGGTCTCCTTTCATTAAAAATCACTAAACTCCTTTTAAAAATTAATTTTTAAAAATTAATTTAAACAAATTTTAACCCCATTTGGTGCTTAAAAAAAAAGAAAAAAAAATCACGGAATTCCTAATTACCATAGAGGTGAAAATTTACTGGGCGCACCTGAGACTCAGTCCTCTCTCCGAGGGAGCCACAGTGACCGCCTGCATCTGCAGGATAGATTAATTTGTGTTTCTAATTAACGACACAGCTCTGTGACGCTGAGCAATTCACTTTCCTTCTTGGGGACCTCTGCATCTCATTTAGAGGAGCTGCCTCTGGTTCACTGCCCAGAGGTCTTTCTACTGTCGAGTGCCCTGCAGCAACCGACAGTCCCAACTACATGGCTAAGCTCCTGCGTGGGGTGGGCTTGAGACGTAAACACCCACTCCTGCCTTCCATTTCAACTGCAGCCTGGCCAGCAGGTGTCCCACCACCGTCTAAGAGATGAGGAGACCAAGGTGCTGCTGCAGCCCAGGCCGGGATGAGAACAAGGAAGTCAGAGACTACTGTTACTGAGTGAGGGCAGTTGTCCAGGTTCTTGGTGTTTTGAACAAAGAATTGGACACAATGCGCAAAGGAAGGAAGTAAAAGCAGAGATTTATTTTAAACAAAAGTACACTCCACAGAGGGAGTGGAGTTGAGCAAGTGGCTCAAGAGCATCTGTCACAGAATTTTCTGGGGTATAAATATCCTCTAGAGGTTTCCCACTGCTTCACTCTATGCAAATGAAGGCTTCCCATTGGTTCACTCTATGCAAATGAAGGTTTCCCATTGGTTCACTATATGCAAATGAAGGTTTTCCATTGCTTCACTCTATACAAATGAAGGTTTCTCATTGGTTCACTCTATGCAAATGAAGTAGTGGCTTGTGACCAGTCTGATTGGCTGCAGGGGGGGAACAATCAGAATGAAGAATAGGCCTTGGCCCACAACCAGTCTGATTGTTTGTGGGAGGGAACCAATCAGAGGTACTTTCATGTTTCAACTGCCACCAAAAAAAGGAGGGGTCAAAAAGGAAGTTGCCTTCGGTATCCAGTCAGCACGAACTGGCCTTAGGTTCCCTGCCTCGAGACTCGATTCTCCTGCCTCACTGTCAGGTGCAAGACAGTGACAGGGTGTGCGCTGAGATGCGGGTGCTGCCTGCTCCTGATTCTGGAAGGAGGCATGAGGCAGTGGTTTCCAAGCTTGCATAATTTGAGGGTTGCCTTTGTGATATCGTCCCTCTCCATGCACCAAAAAAACTGTCACCTAGTTAATATTTTTTATTTAGTTGACCCACTTTTTTTACTGAAATGGATTCATTTTGAAAGCTCCACTTCACCACCAATGAGAAACCACCATCCACCATGACTGGAGGGTAAAAAACAAATGCATGCCCACCCCCAGACTAAACCCCGAGTGTCCCTCTGGTCAAGGGCCTCACAGGGAAGAGCCCTGCCAGGAGGCTGCAGCCCAGCGTGGAAATCCTGACTCTGGCAATTGCTGTGTGACTCTGGGCAAGTCACTTAACCTCTCTGAGCCTCAGTTTTCTCCTCTGTAGCACCAGGTCACTGACACCCCATGGGGGTTTACCTATGACAATGGATGCAGACTGCCAAGTGCAGCAGGGCTGTGAGGAACAGACAGGGGCATAGCTGCCTCCTGTTCCAGGTGTGAACAGTCTCCCTACCCTAACCTGGGGTCTCCAAATGTTGTCTTCTCCTGAATGAGGACTCTCATGGTGGACAAGTCAGGTTGTTCCAAACAGCCATGGCAGCCATTTCCTGGATGAAAGCCAGTGTTGGGAAAGAGCAGCTGGGAGCTGATGAAAGCCCACTGTTCACCCGTGTTTAATGCTTACGCATGCGCTGCATCGCGATGTTTCAGTCCACCACAGAACACACCGACGATGGTGCTCCCGACAATCACCAAGCCACGGGGAAGAGTCAAGCTGGGAACTGCATCAGGCAACCTGCCTCCCATTTTATCCCTAAATAAGACAGCTGCAAAGCCTGAAAAAAAAAAAAGCTTCATACCTCCCTTAGGTATTTGAACCCAAAATATCTGAGACAGGTCTCAACCAATTTAGAAAGTTTACTTTGCCAAGGTTAAGGAGACGCCCATAACACAGCCTCAGGAGGTCCTGATGACATGCGCCCAAGGTAGCCAGAGCACAGTTTGGTTTTATACATTTTAGGGAGACATGAGACATCAATCAACATATGTAAGATGAACACTGGTTTGGTTTGGAAAGGTGGGACCACTGGAAGCAGGGGCTTCCAGGTCACAGGTAGACAAGAGACAAACAGTTGTGTTCTTTTGAGTCTTCGATCAGTCTTTCACTGAATACACAATTTAGTCTGGCTCGGTGAACCTATTATAAACGTAGGACACAGGAAGCCATCAGGTATGCATTTGTCTCAGGTGAGCAGAGGGCTGACTTTGAGCTCTGTCCTTTGTCCTGTACCTGTGAAGATGAGTTATCCATTTACATTGTGAGGGTGAAAGTTAACACAACTGTTTTAGGGTAAAGATCTTGGGGCCCACAAGGAATTTCCCAGGGGACAAACTGTGAGGGAGGTATGTAGCTTTTTAAAATCTATGTAGCCATCTTATTTAGGAATAGAATGGGAGGTTTGCCTAGCGTAGTTCCCGGCTTGACTCTTCTCTTCGGCTGAGTGATTTGGGAGTCCCGAGATTGATTTTCCTTTCACACTTTGTGCGTTCCATCACCCCACAGCTGCCTCACACACCTGGTGTTTTCTGCATCTCTCAATTGCACACTTTTCTCTTGTGCCTGATCTCATGTGGTTTGTTCATCATGGTCCCTAAGCATACGAGATCCACAGCTACTGTTGCTGGTAAGAGACCAGTAAGAGTCATTATTGCCAGTGACTGACCTGCAAATGGAATGACAAGCGACTAAGGACCACGAAGGTGGAAAATCAGAGGCGGTTATGCTCGCCAGGCAGGCAGGTCCCTGATGAGCCCTGATGAGCAAGGACAAAGTGACGGCTGCTCAAAGAGCCCACCTCCGTGAAAGCAAGGCGACCATTGTAAAGTGGATGCCGAAAGGATCCGCTTCGCTGAAAGCAAGGCGACTAACAGAAAGTCGAGAGGTGCCTGGATCCGACATGGACTGAAGACCAGACAGAGCAGCGAATCCCTCTCCGCACTGTAACCGCCCAGTGGGTTCTCCTTGCCCACTGCCTAGACAGAGCCGATGTATCAAGACAGGGAAATTGCAATCAGGAGCTGCATTCACGCAGAGTTGGCTGTGTGGAAGACGGGAGTTTTATTATTATTCAAATCAAACTCAGGGATTGAGGTTTTTAAGGATAACTTGGTGAGTAGAGGGCCAGTGGCTTGGGAGTGCTGATTGGTCGGGTCCAAGATAAAATCTTAGGGAGCTGAAGTTGTCCTCATGAGCTGAGTCCATTCCTGGGTGGGGGGGCCACAAAACCAGATGGGCCAATTTATCTATTTGGGTGGTGCCAGCGGACCCACTGCATACAGGGTCTGCAGAATATGTTACCCACTGATCTTAGGTTATCACAGGAGCAGTTTAAGGAGGTTCAGAATCCCACCCCCTGCAGCTGCGTTACTCCTGAACCATAATTTCTAAGCTCATGGCAAATTTGTTAGTCCCACAAAGGCAGTCTGATCCTCAGGCAGGCAGGGACTTTGTTTGGGAAAAGAGTTGTTATTGTCTTTGTTTCAAAGTTAAAGCATTGTGAACCCCAAATATCTGAGACAGGTCTCAGTCAATTTAGGAAGTTTATTTTGCCAAAGTTAAGGATGTGTGTCCGTGATGCAGCCTCAGGAGGTCCTGAAGACATGTGCCCAAGGTGGTCGGGCACAGCTTGTTCTTATACATTTTAGGGAGATATGAGACGTCGATCAATATATGTAAGGTATACATTGGTTCCGTCTAGAAAGGTGGGACAACTCGAAGCACGGAGGGGACTTCTGGGTCATAGGTCGATAAGAGACAAACGGTTGCATTCTTTTGAGTTTCTGATTGGCCTTTCCAAAGGAGGCAGTCAGAGATGCATCTATCTCAGTGACCAGAGGGGTGGCTTTGAGTTCTGCCAGTTGTCCACAAGGAATGTCCTTGTGAGGGAGGTATGTAGCTTTTTAATCTTAGTAGTTATCTTTTTTTAGGAATAGAACGGGAGGCAGGTTTGCCCTAAGCAGTTCCCAGCTTATCTTTCCCCTTTGGCTTAGTGATTTTGGGGCCCCAAGATTTATTTTCCTTTCACACCATAAACTAAGTTCCTCCCAAAGTCGGTTGAGCCTACGCCTGGGAATGAACAAGGACAGCTTGGAGGTTAGAAGCAAGATGGAGTCGGTTAGGTTAGTTGTCTCTTTCACTGTTATAATTTTGTTATAATTTTTGCAGAGGCGGTTTCAGCACCATGGCGATCATGGCCAGAGCAAAAACTAAGTTTTCAATGTTGAAAGGAAAGGCTGGACCCAACTTTGGTGTCGGATTTACTGCTAGTTCTGGGTGGTTTACATGGTTCGAGAATCGTTACGCATTACATAATGTTCATGTGAGTGCTGGGTCTGTGGGTGCTGACGTGAAGGCAGCTGAAGAGTTTTGCAAGTTCGATTACGGAGGAAATTTACCTGCTACAGCAAATCTTCAATATGGAGGAAACCTCCCTATTCTGGAAACAGATGCCTGAAAGGACTTTTGTATCCGCCCAAGGGATTTTTCCTGTCCACTGCACAAAGACAGACCGTGGCATTTTTGTAGAGAAAGAGTTTAACAGACACAAGGCTGGCCACTCCATGTGGGAGACTGAGTCACTACTCAAATCATTCTCATCCAAAGCTTGTAGGTTAGGGGTTTTTCAAAGGCAGTTTCGGGGAAGGCGTGGGGGTGGCCAGGTAAAAAGTTCCTGCTGCTGATTGGTTGGGGCAGAGATGAAATCAGAGGATCGAAGCTGTCCTCCTGTGGGCTGAATTGCCTCTGTGGGGGCCACAGGAGCAGAGGTTGACGGGTCCAAGTGGAGCCATGGGTGTCAGACATGCAGAAAACCTGAAAAGATACCTCCAAAGGCCAATATTGGGTTCTATAATAGTGATGCTATTTGCAGGAGTAACGGGGGAAGCTGCATGTCTTATACCCTCCGATATAATGGCTGGCAATCACTCATGTCTGTGCCTTAACAGGACTCCTCTCCTCCCCCAGTCTGATGCCTTCCATTAGCTTTACAAAAGCAGTTGAGTTTGGGGCAAGGCCTACTGTAATTTAAACTACAGCCTAGGCTGGGTGCGGTGGCTCACGCCTGTAATTCCAGCACTTTGGAGGGCCAAGGCAGGCTGATCACCTGAGGTCAGGAGTTTGAGACTAGCCTGGCCAACATGGTGAAATCCCATCTCTACTAAAAATACAAAAATTAGTCGGGCGCCTGTAATCCCCTGTAACCCCAGCTACTTGGGAGGCTGAGGCAGGAGAATCGCTTGAACCCAGGAGGCAGAGGTTGCAGTGAGCCAAGATTGCACCACTGAACTCCAGCCTGGGCAACAGAGCGAGACTCCGTTTCAAAAACAACACCACCACCACAACTACAGCCTGTCTTCCAAAGTTAGCCCAGCACTATTAATTCAGGGAAAGGTAAGATGTGGGGTGGGTTAGCTCAGATCTTTCACCGTCATTATTTTCTCACTGATAGAATTTTTGCATAGGTGTTTCACTTTCATCCATAAGAAGGCCAAGTCAATGCCAGGCTTCCAAGCTTTTAAGGACAGGATACCAGCCTTGCCTGGTGGCCATGTTGCAGACTATGTGATCCTGCACAATGAGAGCCCCAGGCCCTTCAAGACAGACAGTGAGCATACAGGGCCAGGGCAGCGCGGGAACAAGGGAGTTAGGAATGGCCCACTCCTCTTCCAAGAGGCCCTCCTGAGTTGCCGGATGACAGTTCCTTTCAAGGTCTTGCCTGTGGGTGGTGCTGCTCCTGCACATCCTGCTCTTACTGGTGATTTTCATCCCTCCTGTGTTGCCAGATAACACAGTTCCTTTCAAGGTCTTGCTTGTTGGTGGTGCTGCACCCATACTTCCTCCTCTTACTGGTGATTTTCACCCCTATGTCACAGTGGCTCCCCCTCCAAACACCACTCTTTTGATCCGATGGACCCAGCACTCACAGCAGCTTTTAAGGCCTCCTGGCTGAGGAGGTCCTTTGCCCGGGCTATAGCTTCAGCTGAAGAGTCTGCCAAGAAGGCACTCATGCAACTGTGGAAGGATGGCAACTAGGGCTGCGCCAGAAACCTTGTTTGAGCTTGTGGTGATGACCCAGGCGTGCTTGCCAAGGTGTGCGTGAGTGGCATCGAGAGGAGGACACGCAAGAGTTCACCCAGGACTTCAAGGGTTTTGCCCAGGATGAGGAGGCTGCAAAACTCAACACGGCCGTGGCTGGGATGGCAAACAACTCCAGCCTGGACTGGAGGAGGACGGCGGTGGGAGCGCCTCCAGGTGGTTCCTGAAGAACTGACCAATGAGGAGCTGTTGGAACTGGAAGATGGACGCAGAGCTGAAGAAGGGGCAAGAGAAAAGGCAAATGGCAAAAAACAAGATGAGCCCCAAGAAAATTTACAAAGAAGGGTTTAGCAAAAGCTTTGCAGACCTCAACAGACACCTTAAGTCTGAAGCATAGACCTCAACACGGAAGGCTTTCTTTCGTAAAGAGGAACGTTCATAGTGCCTTATCTGCTTCCAAGCAAATCTATGATGAAAAAAGGAAACGAAGCACATCACCATGATCATGTTTCTTTAAAGAGTGACGCTTCCTCAAGAAGAACCTCAGGCAGGCCTTTCAGGACGGATTCAGAAGGCAGCCGTTATCATAGGCGGTGACAGCCCTAGGTGTGCTAGTCCCCTAAAGACCTGATGGGACAAGATGAGGAGGCGGGAGACAGTGATATTGACGATCCTGAACCTGTGTAGGCCTAGCCTAGGCTAATGTGTTTCTGCTTTCATTTTTAACAAAAAAGTTTAAAAGTACAAATAAAAAGAAAAACTGATATAATATAAAGAATATTGGCCTGTAACCCCAGCACTTTGGGAGGCCAAGGTGGGAGTGACACAGTAGGCTGGTAGGCGGGCAGCAGCCGGACAGGAAAGGGCTACCCCAACCCACCAGGAATGTCAGGTGAGTGAGTATCAGGTTGACAACGAAGAGAGTAAAACTCTATAAAGTATTTGTTTTCTGTAAAATATTTGAAGAGATTTATTCTGAGCCAAATATGAGTGACCATGGCCGGTGACACAGTCCTCAGGAGGTCCTGGGAACATATGACCAAGGTGGTTGGGGTACAGCCTGGTTTTATACATTTTAGAGATGCATTAGACATCAATCAAATACATTTAAGAAATACATTGGTTTGGTCGGGCGCGGTGGCTCACGCCTGTAATCCCAGCACTTTGAGAGGTCGAGGTAGGCGGATCATGAGGTCAGGAGATAGACGCCATCCTAACATGGTGAAACCCCGTCTCTTCTAAAATACAAAAAATTAGCCACATGTGGTGGCGGGCGCCTGTAGTCCCAGCTACTCGGGAGGCTGAGGCAGGAGAATGGCTTGAACCCAGGAGGTAGAGCTTGCAGTGAGCCGAGATCGCGCCACTGCACTCCAGCCTGGGCGACAGAGCAAGACTCCGTCTCAAAAAAATAAAGAAAGACGGCCGGGCGCGGTGGCTCAAGCCTGTAATCCCAGCACTTTGGGAGGCCGAGACGGGTGGATCACGAGGTCAGAAGATCGAGACCATCCTGGCGAACACGGTGAAACCCCGTCTCTACTAAAAAATACAAAAAACTAGCCGGGCGAGATGGCGGGCGCCTGTAGTCCCAGTTACTTGGGAGGCTGAGGCAGGAGAATGGCGTAAACCCGGGAGGCGGAGCTTGCAGTGAGCTGAGATCCGGCCACTGCACTCCAGCCCGGGCGACAGAGCGAGACTCCGTCTCAAAAAAAAAAATAAAAAAAAAAAAAAATAAAGAAAGAAAGAAATACATTCGTTTCATCCCGAAAGGCAGGACAACTCAAACGTTGGAGCAGGGGAGGGAAGCTTCCAGGCTATTGGTGAATTTAAACATTTTCTGGTTGACAAATGGTTGAGTTTGTCTGAAGACCTGATTGATAGAAAGGGAGTGTTCAGGTTAAGACAAAGATTGTGGAGACCAAAGTTCTTTGAAGTCTTATAGTCGCTGCCCTTAGAGACAATAGATGACAAATGTTTCCTATTCAGACCTTTCAAAGGGTGCTAGACTTTTAATCTCTTTAGGATTGGGAGGGTCTGGAAGAAAAAGATCTAGCTATGTTAACAGAGATTCTTTACAGATGCAAATTCCACCCCCCAACACACACACAGAACAGCTTTGTAGGGCCATTTCAAAATATGGCAAAGAAACACATTTTGAGGTAAACTACTTTGATTTTTCTTCCTTGACTTGTAATGTTATGCCAGAGTCAGGTTGGAAAGTAGGTCATAATATACAGGGTTAAATAAAACCCATCTGATGAGAATTTATGATTTGCAGGGCAGGACTCCCCAGACCCCTTAGACAGGAATTTGGGCGAGATAAACAATCAGTTTAGTCCTCAAGGTGATGGTCCTGCAGTTGTCACTCTGCCTCTCTAAAAATGATCATTGGTCGCACACGCCAGGGAGAGGCAATTTCCCAACAGATAAAGTTACTTGAAATTGGTCACCAATGGCTTCCAGTAAAGTCTCAGGAATTGGGTGAGTGGGCTAGAGCATGCGCATTAGGAGACAAAATGGCAAGAGCATGACCTTCTGGGGGCATCCTACCAGAAAAGGGAAGCAGCCTCAGGTGAACATACATACAACTTTTCAAACACACTGCGAATGCTCACATCCTGAGTGCAAGGAGGGCACCATGCATGCAGGTAGCCCACCCTAAGGTAAGCATCACAGGAAAACAGACACAAGACCCCAGAAGTATGCCAACATATAAAACCCCAAGTCAAAAGGTCAAATGCTGCACTTGACCTCCAGAGTGCATGCTTGGGTCTCTTCCAAGTGTACTTTCTTTTCTTTCCTGCTCTGAAGCTTTTTAATACACTTCCACTCCCAATCGGAAACTTGCCTCAGTCTCCTTTTTCTGCCTTATGCCCTTCAGATGAATTCTTTCTTCCAAGGAGGCAAGAGCTGAGGCTGCTGCAGATTCATTAAATTCGCCACTGACAGCTGGGATATTCGCCACCCCTAACAGGAGGATCGCTTAAGTCTGGGAGTTCAAGACCAGTCTGGGCAACATGGTGGTGCGTGCCTGTGGTCCCAGCTACTTGGGCTGAGGCAGGAGATCAGTTAAGCCCAGGAGGCTGAGGCTTACTGTAGTGAGCAGAGATGGCGCCACTACACTCTAACCTGGGCGACACAACAAGACCCCGTCTCAAAAAAAAGAAAAAGGAAAAACATTTTTATACAGCTGTACAATGTGTGTTTTAAGCTAAGTGTTATTACAAAAGAGTAAAAAATGTTTTTAAAGTTTATAAAATTAAAAAGTTAGAAATAGGCTCAGGTGAATGTGTTATTGAAGGGATTTTTTAGTATAAACTGAGTGTGGCCTAAGTGTGCTGTTCATCCAGCCTGCAGCAGGGCCTCAGAGGCACCCCCCTCCCTCACGGACACCCACAGCCTTGTCCACAGGCCCCAATCAGGGTGAGTGTCCTTCACAGCTGAAGCATGTTTTCTCTTTTACATCATATTTTCACTGTACCTTTTCTATGTTTAGCTGCACAGACACTTATCATCGCGTTACAACTGTACAGCATTCGGCACAGTCAATGAGCCGTGTAGGCGTGTGTTCCGAGAGCGAGAGGCCGTCCCCCATAGCCTGGGTGTGGGGCAGCCTGTCTCATCTGGGAGCGCGGGGCACACTCTCATGTGGCAGGATGATGAAATCACCTAACAACGCATTTCTCAGAATGCATCTGCACTGGTAAGTGACACATGACTGTGCTTTCTCATGCACCACCTTTTCCCAGAACGATGAGGTCCACAATACAGTTTTCTGAGCAAAACCAGCAACAAGGAAGGGTCAGGCAGAAATGAGCTGGGGCAAGTCGGCAGAGGGCTCGGCCTCTTCCCTGGGACTCTCACCCACACAAGGCTCTTCTGCACGAGGCCCGGGTTCCTCATTCTATGAACAGTTGTGGCCCTGGAGAGTAGCCCCAGCGGATGGCAGGATGAGAGGGAAAATACGCGGCCTCAGCCCCTCCTCCAGGAAGCTTGCCCTGCCAACCCCAAGCTCTGGGACAGACCCCAGAGCTTGGCCATGCCATGAGCCAAGGCCTGTGCGACCTGGTGTCTGAATCCCCAGCACCAGTCCAAGGGGCTGCGGTCACCATGGTAACTCCACTAGGGCGCCTGCAGGCCCCAAGACCACAATGCTCACCACAGGTGGGTCTCCTCTGCAGCAGATGGGGCAAGTTCGGGCGCCGGGGGACAGAGGCTCCCTCTCAGCCAGTGAGACCTAGGGCCTGCCTGGCACTAGTCTGGAAAGCAGTGTAGACGCACTGTACTCCTGGCGAGATTCCCCCTCCTGCCCACCTTTGTGGCATTCCCTCAATCCCACCTGTCCAGGGGAGACCCACTCAGGCTCTGAGAAGTCACTGAGAAGCCCTTGGGGCTGGCCACAGCCAGGCTGCCATGATCAGTGCCCCACCCCATCCCCCACCAAACCTCTATCTGCCCACCTTCATCCACAGATGCATCGTTCATTGCTGCAAGGTAACCGTGCTGGACCCCCAGTCACATGACTTGTGGACAGGCGCACAGTGGTGCTGGGGGGTAGTAAGAAACGGTACCTAGAACCTGGAGGTCAGGTCAGGTGATGTGGTCACCAAGGGCCGTTTCTACCAGCTGATTGTGCCAGGTGACACAGAGGGGCCTATGGCCATGGTGGGCCCTACTTAGCACAGCTCTTGGCCTGGCAGGACCCCATCTGGGAGAGCCAGGGCCACCCCACATGCCCCCAGCCCCATCTGATGCTCCTTTGAGATGGTGTCCTTGTAGCTCATGACTGGAAACTGCTGTGCCAAGTGTTGGGGGAGCTCGTCTTCCCCAGGGCCACCACCCTCGCCAGGACTGCAGCACCGGAGCCAGGTTTGGAGTCCAGCCGCATCGAGCGCAGAACCAGGCTCTGTGGCCACTCTCCTGTCTCCCCACACTGGAAAATAAAAGCAGGGGCTCTGGGCTTGGGAAAGACCTGGGAAGGGGAGAGGAGACACGGGCCCAGCAACCTGGAGCTATCCTGGGCCTGGCAGAGGCGGTGCACTCTGGCCTGGGGCACACCTTGGGAGGCCCCGAGGCTTGGGTGGCGTCCTGGGCTTAGCTCAGGAGGTGTGCCCCTTCCAGGAGGCGGTGGCAGGGCTGCTTCTCTGGGCCGGGCTCCCTGCACTCCCCGCTCTGCCATCCCTTGATGTCGCCCTAAGCCCCTCTGTGGTTGGGCTCAGCCCTTCCTGCTGCAGGGAGAGCTCCAGCGAGGCTACAGGGCTGGGAGGCTGAGGGGCATCAGGTCACTTATCCTGAAGTACGTGACCCCGGATATGCTGAGCAACAAAACCCGCAAACCCTGGTGCAGCTTGGCAGGAAGATGCCTCAGGGCCTAACACAGCGATTGAGGGAGGGCGCGGCTCTGTGGCTCATCTTTGGGAAGAGAGTTCTTTCCATCTTCCTGCTCCACCACCCTCGGTGCTAGGCTCCTGGTTGCTACCTCGGGGCTTCTACATTAGGTGTCCCCTGCAGGGAGAACTTCCCAGTGTGGAGACCCCAGAGGCCCCAGCAGAGCTCTCTTGTGCCTCACTAGCCAGAGCTGCAGGGGCTCGACCAACTGGGGCCTGCCCCAAGGGGCCACGGAGCACCAGTCTCCCAGTAAGACGAAGGGTGGACGCTTCCAGGGCCAGGTACCTGCTGGCACATCCTCAGCTTGGGCTCTGGGCTCTGGGACTGACTCGGAACTCAGAGGGCAGGGTCTGGGTCCGTGGCAGCACCGCCCTGGGGTGCTGCAGAGCTGAGGTGCCTTCAGAGTGGATGCCCATTTATTCTCACTGCTCAGGAGTGACGAGTGCGGCGCTGCCATGGAATGCCACACGGCGGCCGCAAATAACCAGGTGGATACACCCAATGGAGAGGCACCAGGGTACGCTGCAGAAAGTCAACGGCAGAACAGTGTGGACTGTATGTGACCTTTTGTATAAAACCACAGAAATAACTTTAAATAGAAACATCGGGGCCAGATGTCATGGCTCGTGGCTGTCATGCCAGCACTTTGGGAGGCTGAGGTGGGAGGACTGCTTGAGCCCAGGAGTTCAAGGCCAGCCTGGGCAACATAGCAAGACCCCCGCCGCTAACATTGGCCAGGCATGGTGACGTGCATCTACAGTCCCAGCCACTTGACAGGCTGAGGCAGAAGGATGGCTGGAGCCCGGGAGTTCAAAGCTACAGTGAGCTATGATCGTGCCACTGCACTCCAGCCTGGGCGAGAGATCAAGACCCCATCTCTCAATAAAATAAAAGAGAAACAAATCAGGATTTTTTTTTTCTAGAAAGACTAAAAAGAACTGCTGCAGTATTTCTGGGGAGAGGGTCTCGTGGAGGAGGGAGGAAGGTGTAGGTCTTACCTTTCTGTCGTCTGTGATATTTACAGTTTTAAAGCCCTGTCAACAATTCACCTATGATTTTTTTTTTCATGCCACTTGAGTGGCCCATGTGAGGAAATTATGGGTGTTTTGTTTTATTCTCTGTAACTGTAAAAACAACCTCAACAGAGCAAGCCTTATACCTTTTTTAAAAATACCAGTCTGGTGGATCCCTGCTCCAGAGCGGCTGCTCTCCAGTGTGGTGAGAAACGCTGGCAGATACGGTCTTGCTTCCTGGGGAGCCCCATCCTCTTCACAGAGCTGGACATGGTGGGGCAGGCGTCGGACAGTGCCCTGGGAGGGGCCTGTGCAAGGCATCCCCAGCTGCTCTCCCCCAGGAGACACTGTAAGGATCCATGCACGATCTTTGTGATACGAAGATGCTGTGTACGTTTCAAGTGGCTGCATCTGAAACAAGCCAGGCAACCAGCTGGGGGCTTCTGAGTAACTGTGGCTTCTCTGGCGGGTGATGTTTATGAAACATGGTTCATCGGCGTGAGGATCTAGAGAAAGCTGGGAGGAGGTGGGCTGAAACACAGCCAGAGCAGAGACCACGGCACTGAGGATTGCTGGGGAAGCTCTCCTTGGTTTGGCCCCCACCGACCAGGCCTTGGCTGGCAAGGACACAGCTCATGGAATCTTCTTCCTTGGGGTGGTCCGGGGTGGCCGCAGCTCCGCAGGCCCATGGGCAAATGGGCAGCAGTCCGCGGACAGAGCACAGCCGTCAGGGTGATGCGTGAAGAACCAGCAGAGGCGGGTTTTGCAGACTTCGGAGAGCACTCTCTGTTTCGCTTCCGGTTGCTTTGTTTCCCACAGCGTCTCCTCTCTCCAGTCGCGGATGTGAACTCTCCCATTCACAACTGTGGTTTGGAACAGAGAAAAGACACACTGAGAAGTAAACCTGAAAGTTCCTTAATTCACCAGCCTCTGCTTAGCTCCCACGCCATGGGAGGTGCCAATCCAGGGTCAGGGATACAACCGTGACACAGCCCAGAGTTCCTGCTGGTCACAGAGAGCCTGCCTCCAGTGGGAGTGACTGAGGTACGGGATGGGTCTTCAGGCAAGGATAGGGAAGGTGAGCCCTGTGGGAGGCGAGCGGCAGCCCCGCGCAGGCCCAGGAAGAGCATTTTAGGCAGAGAAGCAGCAAACCCAAGTGTCCCAGGACAGACTGCACCAGGACAGGCCTCATTTCAGGGACAGCCAGAGGGGAGGGCAGAGGACAGAGCTGGGTCCCAAGTGGCCTCATCGTTGAGGCCCCGACCTTCCCTCTGGCTGAGTGGCAGGTCCTGCAGAGCCACCATTTCAGAAGGATCACTTGAGTGGAGGAAGGATGGAACACAGTGTGAGAGCCAGAACACGAGAAAACATCTGTACTGCAGCCCTAACCTCTGAGGACTGTCTCAGCATCACAGGCAGAAAGAGGGGCAAGACGCAGGTCCCTCCACACAGTCTAAGGACAGGGCTGCTGCAGGGCGGCCTCTGCTTGGTACCATCCTGGTGCACTGGGTTTACATGCACCTCCCAACCGGAGCCCCTCCAGGTGCAAGTGTGGAGTAAGGGAGGCCAAGGGGCTCTGGAAAGGAACAGGAAGGGGTACCCGCCTCTGCGCAGTGGTTTAGATACCCACTCTGGAAGTGCCACTGGGACTCAATGGCCAGGGCTGACCTCCAAACTGGGGAGCTGGAGGGACATCAGAGTGGGGTGGGGCCAGGAGAGGGCTGCTGTGGGCCCGCTCGTCACCTGGGTGCCAGGCCTCGCGGGCCTCCTCCAGGCTGCCTCCTGACCCTGCCCCCCAAATTGGGCCAAGATACCCCCTACACTCCCATTTGGCCGTTTCCTTGTGGGAAGCCAACAACTCCCTGTGACACGTGGCCAAAGCAGCCACCGCCTTCCTGGCTCTCCCTGGAAGCTGGGCAAGCGCTCGCGGCAGAAGGCTGGGGAATAAAGGAGCCTCAGTGAGGAAGTCTGGCGCACCGAATTCCAAGGAGAACTTGAAAGTGTAGGAATTAAAGCTTGAATTCTGCCTTCAAATCACCTTGTGTGTGGCAATAACAAGCCTGTGTGCTTTTGACAGACTGATACTTTAAAAATAGTTTCCCCCTGAAACCAGAGAAATGAGCCTAGAGAGCGGCGCCTCGCTGCATCCAGGGACACAGTTGGGGGCTCACTCTCACAGCCTGGCTGGAAGCACCGCCAAGGCCAGGCCTGACCCCGTTTGCCCTCCCACGGCCGCCTCTCTGTCTCGCCTTCCAACATGGGAGCTGAGGTTGCTTAACCTGAAGGCTACGGTTAAGGCAGTCCCACGACGCTCTGCCGACGTCCTCACAGCAGCACCTCCTGGCGCAGCACAAAAGGGCACATCCCGGCCACTGAGGGATCTGGAACCCTCTGAAGGGTGCTCAGGAGGAGCCCCAGGGGCCAGAGCTTCCCCCCAACTCCCCATGGGGCACATGACCCCAAACACTGAGGGGCCTCTGGCCTGACGCCCTGACCTGTCAAGAGAAGGGGGTGAGGATCACTGAGGCCAAAGGCTGAGCGCAGATTCCCACCCTCAGAGCCAGCCTGGGCACCCCCCTGCCGCAACGTGACAGGCCACCTGGCAGCAGGCCCTCCCAGGTGGCTCTGGAGTTAAGAGCACACCCAGCCATGTTTTGGAAGCAGGACCTGCAGGGTGTCTAAGGACTGAGGAGCGGGCGCTCATGATAGAGATGAGGCTCCCAGGATGGCACAGGCAGGCTCCAGGCTGGCCCAGCCTCGCTGACCCACTCCCCGTGTCTACAACCCTGGACATGGCAGGTAGCTCCCAGCGCCCCCATAACACCTGAGCCCCTATGTGGCCAGGTGCCAGAAGGGGCAGCCTTCCAGGGGCACTCGCTCCAGCCAGCTAGAAAGACAACCAACAGCTAAAAAGACTCTCCTCCTCTGGAAATGCGCTCCTCATTTTGAAATGGAACCACAGGGCCACAGTCTGCTCGACCCAAGCTCCTGCCGCCTCCTCCCTCCCTACTGTGCGCGTCCCCTGGGACTCTCACTCCGCACAGGAACCGCCACCTCCGCCACTGCTTCTGACAGCAGACACTCCCTCTCACCAAGCTGCTCTGAGGAACAGGCTGAGGATTAGAGGCCCCGGATGATGCCGCAGGCTCAGGGGTGCCAGTGCTGGGTCAGACCTGGCCTGGACTGTGGCACGGCCTCTCCACTCACTGGGAGACTTCGGGCCGGCGCGCGGACCTCTCTGAGCCGTGTCTGTAGATTCAAGGAGGAAAGGCCTGCTCTGCCCCGAGTGCAGGATACGATGAGGCCCCACGTGTACCCAGCAGCACGGTGCCAGGTTCCATACCAGCCAGCATGGAGCCACCCCTCGGTGGCCTCAGGAAGGGGCGGGGACAGAGGCAGGGCTGGCCCTCGTGGCCCTCACAGGTCATGCTCAGGCTGACTGACCTGAAGCCATCTGGAAACATTTCCAATTCCTCACTCTCGTAAACATTTTCTGAGACTAGCCACGTTAGCTTAAAACAAAACCTAAACCTCATACAGAGATAAGACCCAGCTTCAGAGCATAGTTTTCTCATGACTGGGGAAGAATGTTTATTTGGAACCCAACCCCCAGGCCTCCTACTCAGAAGTGTTTCCAAAAACAAGTCTGTCCCCCAGGGTGACCTGTACAGAAAAACACTGACACACAGGCAGACTCACCCACGTGGGTGAAAGGACAGTCTTTCAGGAAATCAACAAAAACAAGCGTTGGGAAAACAGAAAGAGGCCCCGTGGAGGCGGGAAATATTCTAACTGCCTGAAGCTCTGTGCAAGGAAGAACAGACTCCAGGCAGCAGGCCCAGCCCAGCCACCACTGCAGGCCCAGTGTCTACCCTGGAGGCAGCCTCAGGAACATGCTTCTGCACCTGTCCCGGGAAACAGAGGCTCCAACCATGCTCACGGGCCCCCCACCCAATAGCAACTGTCACCTAAAGAAGCCAGTTCAGCTAAAAGCCAAGTTCAGCTCTCCAAGAGCAGGCGGGCACCCAAAGGCAGTGTGTGTGTGCACAAACCCACACGCTTGCACTCTTGTGTACACAATAGGCATGGCGCACACACCTGTGCTCTCTCACACATGCACAGAGCCAGATACTGCACTGCACCTGACCCCCATGGCAGCCTCATGGGCAGGGGACCCAGAAGCTAGGGTGTGAGCCAGGCCACTCCTTCCCATTGTGACTTCGGTGTCATCCCTACCCATCCGTCAGAGGCCCAGTCCTTCTCCTGGTCATGGCAGCTATAGCCCCACCAGCTTCCACTCTTGTTCCTCCCAACCCTGGCTCTTCGCAAATGCTGTTCGCTCTGCCTAAAAGCTGTTCTCTGTTCCTGACTCCTCTTTTCCTTCCAGGCCCAGCTCAAGTGTCATTTCCTAAGTAAAGCCCTCCTGAGCCCACTCTGGGCCAGGCCAGTTCTCCCTGCACATTGCGACTCACAGAAATGTGTGCTTAGGGCATGGTGGTGACACAAGACACCTAGTATTTTTAAAGATGCATGTGGAAGTACTTAGGGGTGAAATAGGGTGCTAGCTGGTATTCACTTTAAAATACTTACAGAAAGAGGGGAAAAAAAGCTCCACGAAGTAAGTTACGGCAAACGCCCCAGCTGCCGGCGCTGGTAAACTGTGGCTCCCCCTGTCCCTGCCCCCTCTGTGCACACCTGGAAGCTGCAGGTGATGGAACTGTGTACACCGCCGGCCCCTGGGGGAACACTTGCTACATCTCCCTCTCCCTCACTGCACCGCCAGCTGCAGCAGGCCAGGGATGTGTCTGCCCTGCTTTGTGGGCTGAGTGAATGGACAAGCGGGTGGCAGGCCCTCCTGCCTCCCCCTGCCCTGGCAGTCCTGGAGTCACAGGGCATTGCCCAGCAGTGGAGCTGGGTACCAGGTCCTCCCCATGCCCTGGCAGTCCTGGAGTCACAGGGCATTGCCCAGCAGTGGAGCTGGGTACCAGGACCTCCCCATGCCCTGGCAGTCCTGGAGTCACAGGGCATTGCCCAGCAGTGGAGCTGGGTACCAGGACCTCCCCCTGCCCAGGCCCGCAGAGCGAGGGCCACAGGAGTCCAGGCCTCCGCCTGTGGGGAGGGGTTCACTCTTCCCACTCCCCAGCCTGGCTCTGTGGTTCTGGATGCTTCCAGTTTGCAGCAGCTAAAGACGAAGCCAAACAAGGACCCCCAGCCAAGAGGGGCCTGGCCAGCGGCTGCCCGACTTGCTCTGTCCTGTGTGGAGCAAGTGGAGCTGAGGTGTCAGCAAGTACACATAGGGGGAGGGAGCCCGGCCTGGGGACATCGCATGGGACAAGGTCCAGAGGAGCCAGGAGGAAACGAGGTGACCCACGTCCCACCCCGAGGTCAAATGCTACCCACGTCAGAGCTGGGTGGAGCACCGTAGAACTTGGTGCTTCTGCCAGATTCTTCTGTGAGAGTCTAAACCACTCTAAAATAAAACGTTATTTAACAGAAAAAAGCGGGAAAGGGAAGGAAAGAGAAAAGCGGTGAAGGGGCAGACCCCATACCTCGGAACACCTGGTGGCTGTTCCGGAGCAGCGTTTGCAGGCCCCCACACTCCTGCTTCAGCCTCCGCAGGGTCTCCGTGTCCAGCTCACTGGCTACTTCTGCCAGAGATAGGCTCTCTGTGGAAAAATGGTTTGTTTTTTTTTCCCTAAAACCACAACAAAATATTACAAACCTGTCACACAGGCAGAAACGGTCCATTTTAGTTCCGTACACTCACGCCTTGTGCACTCCAGCACGAAGGACCACGATTCCATCTCAACTAACCCACACCACACCGCAGCCAAACTGTGAGGGCCGCGGTGTCCCCACCCAGCTGAGGTGGCACAGCCTGACGAGGCGCAGCCCCACACATGCCTCCTGCCTGCACAGGGCCAGGCGTCAGGTGATGCTGCCTGCTCTGGGTGGTCACCTCAAGCTCTTCTCGCTGGTGACCCATGAAGGGGGTGGCTGTTTGGAGCCAGGGTTTCTCAGACTAAAGAAGGAAGGCCAAGCTGGCAGGCCTGGGGCCTGAGCCTCCCCAGTGGCTGCTCCAACCATGTGGCAGCAGGCCTGGCGCTACCGGCTCCAGGGTGGCCAGCAAGGCCACACTATGTGTTTAAAAAAAAAGCAACAGCACAGACACCACAGTGATGGTCTCTTTCCCATTCGAATTTCTGCTTTGAGAGCCTGCATGTATTTCAAAATGCTCTAATCAGAAAACCTGGTGACAATAAAGTCATTTATTACCAAAACATCAAACTGGATATGAATGAAAGCTGGTTTTCCTATGTGTATTTGCCAGGAACTTCCTATCTGCCAGGTGCTGCACTTCACGTCTTATCTGCACCCTCCAAGCTGCAGGAGAGCGGAGGAGACGGTGCCTGCCTGCGTGCAGCTGAGCCTGTGGGACCCCCACAGATCAGGGCACCACAATGCTGACCCAGGACCCCGGTGCGGGCAGCCGCTGTTGCAGCTGCTGCGAGAGTCCTTCCTATCCCAGCCCGGCCAGTCTTCTGAGTCAACCTCTCGTCTGTCTCAAATCCATTCTGAGAGGAGTGGGAGTGTTTTAAAAAAGATGACATATCGTCCCAGTCAGCCTTCCCTGTGCCCCTGCCTCTGGCCCGGCACGGACTCCATAACGCGGAATCTCACACTTGCAGCCGTGGGTGCCTCTGGGCCTGGCACATCCAGCCTCTTGGTTACTCATCCTTTGACGTGTGCGGCCTTGACTCCTAGCAACGCAGGACTTGGAGCCTCTTGAGGGCAGGGCCCCTTCCCACCCTGTTTCTCAGCAATGTCCCACAGGGGCAGACGTGGAGCTAGGATGGGTGAGGTCCTGGAGCCAGAGTCACACATGGCCCACAGGCACAGAAACACAGAGGGGCCTGTCTGAGGACACGCTGGGTGGGGGTGAGACCAAAGGCCCTGAAGGCTGCCTGTGGGCAGGAGGGAGGTGGTAGGCTGAGAGGCCAAGGGCACAGCTCCTTCCTTCTCACAGCATGGCCACATGGAGAGCCCCTAACAAGCCCCAGACCCACGGACACCAATCTGGAGGGGATGGGGGTACGGGGCTTGTTAGGCGCCCTGGTTCCCAGGTTCCAAGGGGCAGGCAGGACTGAGCCCACCACTCAGCCACCCCCGCTCTCCATCTCCAGGTCTGTTCCTCCTTCCTCCTCACCCACCAAAAGCTGTCCATCCCAGGCACAGCTGACATCTGTGCACCCGTCATCTCCTGGGAATTTAAAGGTCAAATTGCACTCAAGAACTGTCACTGCTTACTGCACATGGGAACTTTCAGACCACACTGATGTCCCTGGGGCTCTGGGGCCCAGCTGCCTGTGCTGGGATCATGCTCTGCCAGCCTCAGCCTTCCTCCTCTGTGCTCCAGCCCCACCACAGCAGGGTGCCTTTAGTCAGAGGCGCCAACCCAGAGACCCCACAGTGCCTGGTGATTTGCAAGCAGCTAGTCGGCCCCATCAGCCACTGAGCCAGGGCCACTCTCGCCAGATGGCTAGAGGCTCTGCTGACCAGCTACCATCAGGTTCGAATGATTTCTGGAGGGGCCGTCTGTGCTCAATGGCCCGGCCCCATTCCATGTACACATGGCGCAAGAGGACAAAGGATGAAGAAGGAAACGGGCATGATTTTGTCCCAACATTCACAGGTGAGGAAAGCAAGGCCTGGAGAGGAAGGGTTTCCCTCAAACGGGCAGCCAGGCAGGAGTCACTGACGGAGGGGCCAGGAGGGGATGGGGCTCCATGCTCTTCTCCAGTTCCCAAAACCGAGAAGCCAGGCTCTGGCTGCAGCTCCACACCACCCTCTGGCGGCCAAGCAGCATTCCTGCCTGGAAGGAGGCGAGGTCCTTACAGCCCCGGCTGGCTCTCTGAATGCCATTAATTTCAACGCACCACTCACCCCATGAGAACAATCGATGTCATTTTCTCCTTTTGCCATGGCTGGTTTTTGTGTTTTGGGGATTTCAAAGAGAATTAAATTATCGAATCACAACAGCTCCAAATCTTACTGCATACTCAAGGGGACAGTGCCTTTTTCTGGCCTCAGTAACCTGTTTTCTCTTTGGATAATTTCTGGATGGAAAATGAGTAGTTCTAGCCCCTAAACCTGTTTTGTAAAAGTTAATTAAGGGTCCAAACTCTGTCACTTCCTGGCCTGGCCTCGGCCTTCCTCTCTGGAAATACCAAAGTCCTTTATGTTTATAGGAACTATTGGGAAAATTTTAAAGAATTTGCTTGAAGAGAGCCTGTTCACCCACCATCAATGGCTTTTTCAGTGTGTAGTCACAGGGCCACACCATTGTATGCTGGTTATGAACAGGTGAATTCCTGCCCTCAAGCCTGGGAGCACGCTAGCCCGAGGTGGCGGACAGCTTACCTCCCCGATTCCAGGTCTTCAAACTCCCACTTCGAGAACTTCCTGTGTTTAATCGCTTTCCGCCTAACAATACATTCGCCACTTGCAAAACCACTTGGTCAACAAAGCCTCGCGGCAGGGCGGCACAGTTCCTCACGCGCTCAGCCTTTTCTCTGGGATGAAATCCAGGTAGCCAGGCTCCCTCGGCCTGGGGCCCTGCTCCACGCTCAGCGGCCCGGGCCCTGGCTACACACCCGACCCTGGCGCCCAGAGCCTGGTGACCGTCACAGTGACCAGCACTGCCAGCAGCAACCCGGAGTGGAGAAGGGCAAAGCTCCCGTCCAGGTGGGCTTACAGGGCAGCCCCGCCTGCTCTTAATGTACTGAGTCCTCTTTTCATCCACAGAAGCTTCTCTGGAGGGAGGGTATGTTCTGGATTTCCCAATGAGACAGACCTGTGTTT
The DNA here is from genome assembly GCF_003255815.1 of Theropithecus gelada. Taxonomy (NCBI): domain Eukaryota; kingdom Metazoa; phylum Chordata; class Mammalia; order Primates; family Cercopithecidae; genus Theropithecus; species Theropithecus gelada. The sequence goes on from NC_037672.1 coordinate 4,384,009, forward strand.
GAAAAGAGCAAAGCAAGTATTTTAGCTGGCTCATCTATTTCAACATTCTCCATGGAATTCTCTCATCCTGGAGTACAAATCACAAGTTTTAAACGTCTATCATGAAAAAATCCTGATTTTAAAAACTGACACCAGTCGGGTACGGTGGCTCACACCGGTAATCCCAGCACTTTGGGAGCCCAAGGTGGGCAGATCACCTGAAGTCAGGAGTTTGAGACCAGCCTGGCCAACATGGCGAAATCCTGTCTCTACTACAAATACAAAAATTAGCTGGGCGTGGTGGCGCACACCTGTATTCCCAGCTACTCAGGAGGCTGAGGCAGGAGAATCACTTGAACCCGGGAGGCAGAGGCAGTGAGCCAAGATTGTGCCAATGCACTCCAGCCCGGGTGACAAGAGCAAAAACTCCATCTCAAAATAAATGAATATAAATAAAAAATAAAAACTGACACCAAATATAAGTTACTTAAAAATTAAAAACAAACAAACAAACAAAAAACAGTAAGAGCCCATGGCTCCCTCTCATCACTTGGAGCTTCACAAGACCTAACAAAGGCGCCTAAACTCAGAATCCACACTCCTAGGCCTGGCAGCCGCACCGTCCTAAAGCTTTCCTGCTGCCGCCCCTCACTCCACCCCTTGGCCACCTGGGCGGGGGCACATGCTGATGGTAACACTGCAGAGTGCCCCAGGGGCTGGGAAGGGAGGCAGCTTTGTCCCCACCTTGCCAGAGCCAGCAAGTGCACATGGGGGCTGAGCAGAGGGCCTGGAGCCACAGAGGCGCTCCACGCATGCTCGCCTTCCTTCCGGCACACCCCGATGGAGGATGCCCTTCAGAGTCCCCTCCGGACAAGCAGGCCCAGCCAACCATGGCACGGGCGCCTTATTTCTGGGCTTCCTCTCCAGGCATCAACTACAAGGCCAGGCGCAGGTGATAAGGAAGCCGACCTCCTCACTACGTGACAGCCACACCTCTGCTCCCCAGCTCTTCCAGGAGGATTTTAAATTCTCAGTGCCTGTCACACACCCAGGCCTCACCAGACATGTGCTGTGTGTGAACTGCTTTAAAAATGACAAAGCACGTTCACATCCACTCTCACATTCCATCCCCAAACCTGCCAGTGATAAGAAAACTGAAGCTCAGAGAGATGAAGCGACAGTCCATGGTCTCTACCAATTAGTAATGGGACAGCAAGTACAAAAATCAAAGCCACAGGCTCCTCGGACCTGCCTAGAGCACCCAAACCTTGGCAGTTTCCCCAAATCAGTTCTGACCTCAGAAGACCAAGACCTGTCAAAACAGAGGACACTGAGAGGATGATAGGACGGTTCAGCAGCAAGTCCTAAGGTAACTTCCCATGGTAGCAGGGCAGTGACAGCGCCAGCAGCCCTGAGGCCTGTGCCACCAGCCAACGCTGCTCCTGGCGCACGGCTATGACTGCAGCCGGCCAGCGAGTGCCCACGACATGCCCTCCCCGCCGTGGCTCTGAAGACATCATCCTGTTAAGCCTCCACAAAGCACCAGACAGCCTCCTGGTCTCACAGAAGCGGACAGGCTTGTGGAGCTCTGCGATCAGTCGGAGTGAACCACGAGCAGCAGAGCTGAGGCTTCGCTCAGATCAGCCGGGCCCTTTCTTGCTAAGGCAGCCATCAAACTCTGTGGCCTGGACGTGATGGGGTTATTTTTTAAAAGCACACTGTCTGCCAGCCACAGACTGTTGTCAAAGTCACCAGAGACTGAGGTGAGCGGCTGTAAACACTTCCATGGTTCTTTAGAAAGGTCAAGCCCTTGGCGCGGCAAGAGGGCCTAAGTCTGCCCTGTCCATACAAGGTTCAGAGGCACGGTCATGCTGCTCACAGAAAGTCCCCGGGCCACCTTCTGCCCACATGACATTTCTGGTGAATCTGAATGAACCAGGCCTTTAATGAGAAAATGGGAAATCACTGTGAACTTCTGAAACACACTTCAAACGCAGCCAATTATTTGCGACTTGAAGGAGCAGGAACTTTCCCCGGGGAGTTCAGCCACAGGCCACACCAAGGCCTCCTCTGGGCAGGTCCCCTGGGGCCGCTCAGAGCTTCTGGAGAGGCAAGGAGGGCTTGGCGAGGACTTCTGCAGGCCTGGAGGAGGGAGCACCGGGGTGCCTTTAAGGAGGGTACCATGAGACAGAACAAGCCTCTGGGCCTCGTCAGTGACAGAGGCACAGAAATCAGCACCAGCATGTTCTGGAACATTTTGAACGTTACAGCATGGTTCACGGCTCTGTGACAGAGTCCTGAGCTCTCCATCCGAACACCGACACACCGCCAAGAACAACAATGAGAATCAAGACGTACTCTTTTGGTTGAAGGAATCCTGAGGCAGTCTTCGGCCACGTGAAACCCACAGGTGAAGCCCACTTCTTTAATGAAGTCAAGGTATTCCCGGTACTGAGTCTTCTTACTCTGCCTCCGGGAGTATTTTCCAATGAAGTCAAAGAAGCAGCAGGGGAGGACAAAGAAGCGGCAATTGTAGGAAGACCTTCAAAAAGAACCGACAACCAGAGCGTCAAGCATCCAGAGCAGACGCAGTCAAGGAAATTTGGCACAAAGCCACAGGGCAATCGCGTAGCAGGGCAAAATAGGGAAGTGATGTTCCTGGCCAATACTGTTTCCTTTTATATACATATAATGTCCACTTTTATTTCAGCTTCAGGGGGTATGTGTGCAGGTTTTGTGGCATGAGTGTACTGCAAGATGCTGAGGTTTGGGCTAAGGCAGATCCCATGACCCAAGTAGTAAGCATAGTAACCACCAGGTGGTTTTTCAACCTTTGCCCTCTCCCTCACTCCCCACCCCAGTAGCCCCAGCGTCTGTTGCTGCCATCTTGATGTCCCTGTGTACTCAACATTTAGCCCCACTTACAAGTGAGAACATGCGGCATTTGGTTTTTGGTTTCTGCAATAGTTTGCTGAGGATAATGGCCTCCAGCTGCACCCATGTTGCTGCAAAGGACATGATTTCCTTTTCTTTATGGCTGTGTCATATTGTTTTTCATATTAAAAGATGAATTAGGCCGGGCATGGTGGCTCACGCCTGTAATCCCAGCACTTTGGGAGGCCGAGGCGGGCAGATGACAAGGTCAGGAGATCAAGACCATCCTGGCTAACACTGTGAAACCCCGTCTCTACTAAAAATACAAAAAATTAGCCGGGCATGGTGGCAGGTGCCTGTAGTCCCAGCTACTCGGGAGGCTGAGGCAGGAGAATGGCGTGAACCCGGGAGGCGGAGCTTGCAGTGAGCTGAGATCCGGCCACTGCACTCCAGCCTGGGCGGCAGAGCGAGACTCCGTCTCAAAAAAAAAAAAAAAAAAAAAAACTGTAGAATAATCACAGTGCCAATCAGTGCTGGCCAGTAGAGATATAATGTGAATAATCTCAGAAATTTTGTATTTTCCAGTAGTCATATTTTAAAAGGTAAAATAAAACAGGTGGAATTTATTTTAAATTTAACCCAATATAGGTGATATGCAAACATTTCAAAAATTGGAAATACCCACATTTCAAGTGCTTGACAGCTGCATGCAGCTAGTGGCTACCCTTTTGGACATCACTATTTAGAAGACGAAGCATTCCCCAGTCATTCACCTGGTAACTCCTCTACTTCTCACCTGGCTGCAATGACAGGTATCCATGGTGTGAGTTCATCAGAATGGTTACCGATTAACCAATCAACATCAGGGAAAAGGGTCTTATCGCTGGGTGTGATTGCATCTTCCTAAAGGAGTAACAAAACAAGACAAAATGTTTTGTGAATCAATGTAGAGCTACTGCGTGGGCAGGACACGGGGGTAGGGTACAGGCTCTGGGGTCACACAGCACAGAGCTGTAGTTCACCTGCTACACGACCAGGAATGGGGAAGTCAATGTATCTGCCCTAGGTCTGCCTAGAGGGCAAGAAATGCTGGCAACTTTTAGGGAAATCACTGGAGAAACTAACACTCTTTTCTGAGTGCTAATCGCCTTTTGATCATTTAAAAGCTGATTTTTCCATAGGCATAAGAAGGAGCTCTAGGAGAGACGGCCACTGAATGGTTTCACCTCTGGCAGAGTATGGGGACAAACAATGGCTTCAGAGGAGGTGAATGGAAGGCAGAGAAGTCTGAGGGTGATTTAAGTGCACAATACAACACAGGGGTCTCACCTCACAGGCCTTTCAATCTAGGAAACCAAGTCTAAGAAGAGACAGAGGGAGAACTTACACATGTCAATACATGTAATTCTTTACCATTAGGCTATTTTTGTAAACTATCATGAAGTGATTAAGATCCCCCTGAAGAGGCATTCTAACCATTCTGACAAATTCTGCAGTTAAGCTGAGGACAGCTTGCTTTTACGATTTCAGAACTTTGAATAGGCACCCTACCCTTTCTGATCTTAGCAGGCCATCATTAACTACTGAAATCAACAGTCTCAATAGCAATTCTGTCAGTAAAAACTGGAAAGAGAGAGGGGGAAGAGAGACTACACAATCACTGAAAATCTTCTCAATTTTCCAGGGGTAGGGTGAGTCCCCAAGATAAGCAAACAGAAGTTATTCCCTGATCGGAACGGGGAAGCCATTCTGAGACACTCCCTCTTCAAGGCTATTCTTTCTAACAGCAAAACCGCAACACAAGAATGTTTTGCAGACATGATATGTAAAAAACTAAAACTGAAATTCTGTATCTCTCTGGTTCTTCAATAAGCACATGTGCTTCTATTTACATAGATGTTAAAATACTGAAAATAGTATTGTTCAAGGTATACGTATAATCTACAGAGAGGTCAAACCTTTGGGACTATTTATTCTTGATTCCCACTCATTCTAGGTTTGTTTGCCCATCTGTCTCTTTAAATGGCGTGAATAAATTAAAGCATAACTGACATTTAGTGAAGACCATAATCATATTTTATATTGCCAACAGCACTAGATATCAAAGCCCCACCTGTTTTATGAAGTTTGTTTTTGTGGGGTTTTTTTGTTTGTTTTCTTTGAGATGGAGTTTCGCTCTTGTTGCCCAGGCTGGGGTGCAGTGGCGTGATCTTGGCTCACTGCAACCTCTGCCTCCCTGGCTCAAGAGATTCTCCTGCCTCAGCCTCCCGAGTAGCTAGGATTACAGGCATGCGCCACCTCACCCGGCTAATTTTGTATTTTTAGTAGAGCCAGGATTTCTCCATGTTGGTCAGACTGGTCTTGAACTCCCAACCTCAGGTGATCCGCCCACCTAGGCCTCCTAAAGTGCTGGGATTACAGGTTGTGAGCCACCATGCCTGGCCTTTATGAAGTTTTGATTGGCATTTTGAACACAGCAGATTCCAATATTCCTGTTTCATATATAGGTTCACACAATTAAGACAATTTGTGATCACCACCATGCTGTTGTTATAAACAGGTGTTTTTAGTTTTTTAACACTCTCTTGCTTGCAATCAAATGACGTTTTTGAAAGAAAGAAAAAAAGTTGTACGCTTGGCCTTTGACTTTCTAGATTGTACCTGTTCATGGAAACCACTCAACTGCAGCTGGGAGGAAATCATTCACTAGAAAATCCACAAACACCACGCACATGTCAACAGAACCACCCTCATTCTGGCCATGCTCCTCCAGGGCAGAAAGCATGACAGAACTCCTGGCATTTACTTAACACTAGAATAAACACGGCTATTTTAGCACCGAGACTGAAGAGTGGGGGGTAACGAGGAAAAAACCTACACACTTGATTATAATACAGCACTCTCACCAGCAGGCCTTCCTTAACTAAGTGCTCGGGGTAGGGTCTCCCCAGGTCAGATAACCCCACAGAAAAGTCTGATGTAGGCTGCTGGGGAACCTCAGCTAAAGAACTAGAGCTTCTGCCCGTTCTCCAAGGGGCACCCCCAGCAGTTCTTCCCTAGGGTCTGGGCTTACACAGATGGCCTACTCACTGTTGCTTGAATTTCCTATCCATAGGTGCTTTTTCACCTGGGGACACATGGAATTTTGTAATCAACCACATTTCTAAATTTCATAAAGCAACATTCTGCCCTCTGGCAGATGAGGCTCTGTGACCTAGTCACATCCAAGCGTTTACGTGGATGAGGTCGTGAGGCAATCTGAGCAGCTAGGAAGCAGCAGCTGTTTGGCGGGAAGGACAACCACGCCCACAGAGCTACACAGAGGGAGAGGCCACGCTCTCTCCACCACCCACAGGGAGAGGCCACGCCCACACAGACTCCCAGAGGCGGCGAGGCTACACCCACACCACCCAGAGGGAGGGTCCACGCCCTGACCACCACCCAGAGGGAGAGGCCACGCCCACACCACCACCCAGAGGAGGCGAGGCGATGCCCAAACCACCACCCAAAGAAAGTGAGGCCGTGCCCACAGGCCCACCCAGAGGGAAAGGCCACTCCCACACCACCCTGGGAAAGTGAGGCCACGCCCACAGAGCCACTATAACCTGTCCTAGGACTGCTCCTGAGGCTACTCATGACTTTTTTCCCATTAGGGAGTCATTTATCTGTCCTCAGTACCAGGCTACTCTTGACCAAGGTCTGACACCTGAGTGCACTTTAAGCTCATGGTCACATGACTCTAGTGCCCAGGACTGGCTGACAGCGAGGAATAGATGGGCTGTCAGGTCCAGAACCCCAGGCATCTGGATGTCTGTAACCCACCCCGGCCCAGCCTCTGTTCCATTATCTTCTCCAGCGGTGGCCACTACGCAACACCCCCGGCCGCCTCCTCAGCACCTGACACCAGCCTCGAACCTGCTGCACGCACTGGCTGTGTGTCTGCAGGTTGTCTGCCTCCCACCCCCTTCCCATGACCATAAAGGCAGGGGTCTTGTCACTGTTGTATCGTCAGCACCTAAGAGTGCCTGGCAGGTAGTGGGCACTCAAATATGTGATCAATCTGTACAGCTGTTTTTTTCTCCTATTGGATGCATCTCTTGTAGTGCTCAGAATTCTTTCTGAAATGAAGTGTATCTGATGTAGGACCTTTTTGAAAAGCAGTATGGCAATATGTATTGAAAATCTTTAAAGTCCAGGTATGAAAAATATTTTTTAAGTGGACTACGATTTACACACAAAGATTTATGTAGTGTAATTTGTAATCTGAAAACAGATGGCCAAGAACAGAAGAGCTGAGTAAATAATTCTGCCTTCACCGCTTGCTGTACACATGGCTGACCTAACGTCCCCAAGTGTACCTCGGTTTCCTTGCCTATAAAATGGGGATAATAAGAGAATCAACCTCCCAGTGCTGTTGTGAGGATTACAGTAAGTTACTGTACATAAAGTACATTTACCTTTAGAAAGACATCCACACACAGCACTGGATGACTGTCAGTTTTTATTACTATCCAGCTGGCCCTTGAACAATGTGGGGATAGGGAGTACTGAACCCCTACACATGCAGTTAAGAATCTGTGTATAACTTTTGGAGACAGAGTCTCACCTGCAGCGCCCAGGCTGCTGTGCAGTGGCACAATCGAGGCTCACCACAGCCTCAACCTCCCAAGCTCAGGTGACCCCCCCAACCTCAGCCTCCAGCATACCTGGGACTACAGGTGCATGCCCCCATGTCTAGCTAATTTTTTTTTTTTTTTAAGTAGAGACAGGGTTTTGCCATGTTGCCCTGGCTGGTCTCACACTCCTGGACTCAAGTGATCCTCACACCTTGGTCTCCCAAACAGCTAGGATTGCAGGTGTGTCACTATACCTGACCCATGTATAACTTCTGACTCCCCCAAAACTGACTACTCATAGCCTATTGGTGACCAGAAGACTTATCAATAATATAAACGTAAAAGTCCATTAAAACACGTTTTGTGTATTATATACTATATCCTTAAAATAAAGCTAGAGAAAATATTATTAAGAAAATCGTGGCTGGGTGCGGTGGTTCAAACCTGTAATCCCAGCACTTTGGGAGGCCGAGGTGGGTGGATCACTTGAGGTCAGGAGTTCGAGACCAACCTGGCCAACATGGTGAAACCCCATCTCTACCAAAAACACAAAAAAATAGCTGGGCATGGTGGTGGGTGCCTGTAAACCCAGCTACTCGAGAGGCTGAACTGCTTGAACCTGGAAGGCAGAGGTTGCAGTGAACCTAGATCACGCCACTGCACTCCAGCCTGGACGACAGAGTGAGACTCTGTCTCAAACAAAAAAAAAAAGAGAAGAGAAAAATAAAAGAAAATCATAAGAAAGAGAAAATGTACTGTTCATTGAGTGGAAGTGGACCGACCATCAAAAAGATCTTCATCCCCATCCTCTTCACACCGAGCAGGCTGAGGACGAGGAGGAGGAAGAGAAGGGATGGGTCTTGCTGTCTCAGGTGTGGAAGATGTGGAGGAGGTGGAAGGGGAGGCGGGAGAGGCAGGCACATTCAGTGTAACTTCATGGAAGTACATCATAATTTCTGTCTACTTTACTTTTTAGTTTCTATGAGTGCCAATCTTTCCACCATTTCCTTTAGTTTCGGTGCGTATCACAGAAGTGAGTATGTCACAAAAGAAGTCAAAGGCAGTCTTGACTAATCAGGACCCTTCTGCCACACTGTCTGATGTCAATTTGCTTTCTGGCACTGTCTCTTTTACATCTTCTTCCTCGTCATCTGGCGCTGGGTTGGAAGCACTCACCTCCATCAGGTGGTCTGTAGTTCATTCCTCTGGAGTGGTGTCTATTAGCTCTGGAATTTCTCAAGAGCCGTATCTTGCACCCTTCGTCTCCCACCTTTGTTTGCCATATCCACAGTCTCTTTCATGATTTCCTTGACTGGCTCTGTTGTAAATCCTGTGAAGTCAGGCCAACATCTGGACACCGTTTTCTTTGGTGGGAATTTGTTTCAGGCTCAGTGGCCTTTATGGCCTTTTCAGTAGCAATGATGGTGTCTTCAGTGGTAAAATCCTTGCAGGATTTTCATGCTGGTCTCTCTCTTTCGTAGTTCTCTTCCGCAGCATCCGATCCTTTCCATTGAATACTGTACATAATGAGGCTTCAAGGTCCTTGTAACTCTCTGAAAAGAGATGCTGTGTTTGGGGTCAAGCAGACCACATCAACACCACTGGTGTTAACTCAAGAGGTTCTGGGTGGCCAGGAGCATTGTCCAGTATCAACAAAACTTTGAAAGGTAGTCCCTTACTAACAAGGTACTTCCTGACTTCAGAGACAAAGCCTTGATGAAATCACAAGAGTTCTTGCTGCCCGGGCCTTCTTGTACAATCGAGCGACTGGCAGCTGGTGTGTCTCCTTTCTCTTTAAAACTGAGGCTTAGCAGCTTTACAGATAAGGGCAGTCCTGATCATAAACCTGACTGCATTTGCACAGAACAGCAGACTAGCCTGTCCCTTCCTGCCTTAAATTCTGGGGCTTGCTTCTCTTCTTTTCGGCATTTTTTTTCCAGAATAGGGCATTTTCATCTGCATTAAAAACCTGTTCAGGCAGACATCCTTTCTCCTTGATGATTTTCTTTTTGTAATGTTTTGTTTATTTTTTGTAGAGATAGGTTGTGTGTGTGTGTGTGGGGGGGTGGTGTCTTGCTATGTTACCCAGGCTGGACTTGAACTCCTGGCCTCAAGCGATCCTCCAGCCTTAGGCTCCCAAAGTGCTAAGATTACAGGCGTGAGCCACCACACCTGGCCTCTCTGGTGATTTTCTTAATGGCGTCTGGGAACTCATCTGCTGCCTCTTGGTCAGCTGAAGCTACTCCTCCTGTTATCTAGATATTTTTAAAACCCAAATCACTTTCTAAAACTATCAAATCATCTTTTGTTGGCATTAAATTCTCCAGCTTTAGAACTTTTACCTTCTTTCTGCTTTGTCATATAATGACTTTGCTTTTTCTTAAATCATATTAGAGTCTATATGTATGCTTTGCTTGTAGCAATCTGGCAACCACATCAAAGCTGCATTCTAAATATGAGATGAAAAGGTATTTTGCAAAAAGTGAAGGTTTTCCCGCCTGCTGGTGTAGCTGCAGTGAGAGTTTCACAAATTTCTTTCCCTCTTTTGCTTTTTTTTTTTTTTTAAATGGTCCTTACACTGGATTCATTTATCTTGAAATGAAATTCATTTATCTGCAACTGCAGCTGCAGACCGAAATCTGTAAGACCTATCAGGGAACTCAGCCTTTTCTTCTAATGCCATGACTTTTCTCTGCTTCTTGGGAGACTTCCAGCAACACCAGTGGCATTGTGCATGGGTTTACAGGACTGCACCAAACACGCTGCAAAATACCGGAGATCACGTTTCACTGGGCTATGCACCTGACTGGAGGAATGAGCGGGTGCCACGGAGGTGATCGGTGTCACTCAGCATTTTAAATGGGCACTGACAACACTTGGGCTCACTGCAGTAGCAACGAGCGGTGACCAGGACATTTTACAGTAGCATAGTATGGACTACAGTTAATTTCATGCAATCAGGATTCAGTACTGCATCTTTACGTTCACATTTCTCTTGACAGAGAATGACACCACATACAGTCTGGGTTTGTGTAAGTTTTGATCGATTTTAACTTTGTATGTATTTCACGGTAGTAAATGGTATATATTTGTATATATATGTAATGGTATAGATTTGTATATATTTCAATAAATGGTAAAACAGACTAGTATGTATGTGTGTTTAATGCATTCAGGACATATCTTTTTCTGAATTTTTTTCAATATTTCTAGGTTATGCATTTCATCTGTAAGTTTTTTCAAATTGTTGCAAATTTCCAAAAAAATTTTCCAACGTATTTATTGAAAAGACTTTGCATACAAGTGGGCCCACAAAGTTCAATCCCGTGTTGTTCAAGGGTCAGCTGTACTTGTTTGTGTTGCTGTTACCTTCAATTCCATGGAACGTTATTCAGCCATTAACAACGTGCTTGCAAATAATTGTCCAAGACTTCAGAAAATGCCTAGGATGGGATGTTAAATGAACAGAAGCAGCCAGGGTCAAAGTTCTGTTATTTTTTAAAACTCTAAATGTGTACATATTGATTTCCCTAAATAAAAGAGAGTGATTATCTCTGGGTAGGGGCATTAAGAAGAGTGAGACTGTCCCTTTCAAGTCCTAAAAAAGGGAAATGTGAAGGGTACAGAGGACTGGCCCAAAGATATGAGAGAACTTACGTGGGGCCACCCAGTCTGCCCTGCACATCATCCGTGTGCCCGGAGGTGATCCCACCGGGGCATCTCACTCCCATGCCGGGCACCTGGCTGCCTCCATTTGCTCATGGGGGTGCTCCAAGAAGCCTTTTCAGAGGCCCCGAGTGGGGTCAAGGTTTAGACGGCTCTGAGTCCCCACAGCCCTGTAAATCTATCCAGCCCTGGCACAGCCACCACCCTAGGTGGCTCAGCTGCAGGTGTCCCCATCCTGGTGGAGTCCTGGCAGGCATGGTAGTCACTGCTTGCTGACTGCAAAGAGCAGCCTTTGGGAGGCCTTGGAGAAGACTTCACAAAGGGCACGGGGCACGGCCCCCACCTCAAGGCGGCACGGGAGCACCCCACACAAGATACAAATGGCACCGACAGACTCAGGGAGAGACAGCACTTTCGCCTGGAGGTCAGCGCCCTAAGTCAGTTTAACCAGAAAGCTCTGCAAGGTCTAGTTTCGTCTTTCTTTCTCTCTTCTCTAATTTCAGAGCACTTAGATGGATGTGAAGGTTTGCTATCAGCATGTCTGCTTGACCTACACAAAGAGACACATTCATTACAGCAGTTTCCACTGGAGGCTAAGCCATGCTGAGCTCAAGGGCATGCATAACAAAGACGGTACCTCTAACTGAGTCTGTGGTCCATACATGTCCCAGATTTTCCTTCTCCGGACATCAATCCCTCTGCCTGGATGCTGAAAACATTAATTTTAGAAATCAAAGGTTAAGCTTAGTACTTCATAATAAGTTAGCAAGAACACATTAAAGCTCTGCAGGCACTGCCAGCAGGACGAAGGGCAAGAGCAGAGTTTCCTGCCAGCAACTCTTACCCCTCCCGGTGCGTCCAGCGTACCAGGTGCCATTACCCCATGATACGATGGCGAGCTTAGCCACTTCCTGCTAGGGGCAACAGCTGGAACCTGCAGCCCAGTCTGGTGGTCCCAAGCTGATTTTCTTCCTGCTGTACTGTACAGTGCTGTACTGATGGGCTGCACATATTTGCCTATGCCTCCAAGAGCTTGAAATGGTTGTTACAATGCCCTTTTTCAAGTGTTGTCATTAGCATTTGCGGATGGCACAAGCACGATTTCTCAGCTGTCTGAAACAGACACCCCCACCCCTGCAAGGCAGGTAAGAAGGTGTACTCTGCTAACAGTCATTATGAGTCTTCAAATGGGCCATGGAGTTGAGTGACCACAGTGGCCTTTAGTGTGGGAACATTTCCAGGGCAGCGCCCCAGGGAGCACACCTGAGAACGTGAACCAATTCTCTGCTCTTAATCAAGGTCAGCTGCCTGCTCTTCTTGCACCTTGGCCACCCTCATTGGCTCTCACAGGGCAAACTTATTTATTCCAAGCCTGCAGAAGAGGAGGGGTGCATAAGACACCTCCCAACTGTCTCCAGGTACCAGCTTCCAAGCTGCCACCTGATACACTACCATCCCCACAACCAGCTTACAGGTATTATGATTAGAAACTCATTCTTCAATAACACACTTGAAAAGGGCATTGTAACAACCATTTCCGGCTCTTGGAGGTGTAGGCAAATATGTGCAGCCCATCAGTACAGCACTGTACAGTACAGCAGGAAGAAAATCAGCTTGGGACCACCAGACTGGGCTGTAGGTTCCAGCTGTTGCTCCCTAGCAGGAAGTGGCTAAGCTCGCCATCATATCATGGGGTAATGGCACCTGGTACGCTGGACGCACCAGGAGGGGTACGAGTTGCTGGCAGGAAGCTCCAGGTACAAGCCACCGAGAGCTGACCCACCCCTACTGACAGTGCTCCCTGGGCAGGTGCCGCTCTCAGCCCAAGACTGGTTTCACTCCATCAGGTGAACATCCAGAAAACAGGGGCAAAACCCAGCACCACACTGTTCCATACTGTCGTCTGTGTATACACGACTGGCCGTCCAAGCCAGAACTGAAGCTTCTCTTATTTGTTTTTATTTTTTTGCAGAGACGGGGTTTCACCATGTTGCCCAGGCTGGTCTCAAACTCCTGGGCTCAAGTGATCCTCCCGCCTCAGCCAAGTGCTGGGATTGCAGGCGTGAGCCCCGTGCCTGGCCTGAAGCTTCTAAAGTGCAGAACCTGCCTTGCTTTTTATCTCCCTCCAGCCCCTTGAGATGGTGGGTTTCAAAAGAAATTTCTGACAGCAAAAAAACATCCACGCTACTCAAAGCCTGTCATTTTATAGGTCCACGCCGGGGCCTAGGGACTTCCACTTAGGTCCAATTCGATTATCACGTTTCCTTTGTTTTATGAGCTGTTTATCAAATTAACAGAAATTTATAAGTCCCTACCTACTCTGATAGCCGGCTAACTCCAAATCCAGGCTGTACCAGCAGAAAAAGATGTCAGTGAACCCTGTGCCTGACCTGAGGAAACTCTGGACAAGTTACCAGAAAAGGTGATGGAGCCGGGCTTACCCCCTCACTGTTCAGGATGTGGACCAGGAGGCCATTTCCACATCCCAGGTCCACAAAGGACTGCCTGGCAGTTAGTCCCCTCTCGGCCCTTTCTTCTTCCCACAGAATCTAAGTGAAGAGAAACACGTAACAAAGTCAGGTAGTAATTCACTCTACACAAGAATAATTCAGACACAAACTGGTCAAAGAAAACTCTGAGTGAGAGGAAACTGGAAATTATCTACATTAAACATTCTTTCTTTTTTTTTTTGAGATGGAGTCTTGCTCTTGCCACCCAGGCTAGAGTGTAATGACGTGATCTTGGCTCACTGCAACCTCCGCCTCCTGGGTTCAAGCAATTCTCCTGCCTCAGCCTCCCCAGTAGCTGGAACTATGGGCACACGCCACCAAGCCCAACTGATTTTTGTATTTTTAGTAGAGACGGGGTTTCACCATGTTGGCCAGGCTGGTCTCAGACTCCTGACCTCAAGTGATCTGCCCGCCTCAGCCTAGCTTACTCTAAACATTCTTATAGATAAGTAAACCAAGATGATTAAATCAGAGGGCATGTCCAAATGTAGCCAGCTAGCGAGCCAGCTGAGGAAAGGGCTAGAAGGTTCTAGGCCAGGGCTGGAAGACACGTGCTCCTCAGTGCTTCCCTGTGCCAGACGGTGCCTCCACGATGACTGCTGAGTGTGGACATACAGTTCCGCCTGCAGGTCAAGTTTGAACCCAAGGTCAAGTTTCAACCCAAACTTGTTCTAGACACATCGAAAGGACCATATGAAGTCAAACTGTTACATGGGTAACCAACCTTGGCCAGCAGAACTGTGAGCACCGGCTGTTACGGATTCGGAAAATGTCCTTCACTACTGGGAACATCTGCCTGTAGCAACCTCCACCCGCTCCAGAGAAGCTACGGTTGCGCACACCCTTACCAGCAGGTATGCCGCGATAGCCACATCTTCATACACGAACTTCTCAGGATCAGTGACTTCAGGCCACACCTAAAACAGTTTCAAGAGCAAATGTAAATTATTCGGTTTTTCCACCACCATTTCCCAATACTTAAGTATCCCTATAAAGCATAAATCAAACTGGACTAATCGTGCATTAAAATAGAAAATACAAGCTCAAAGGCAGGAATTCACAACTGGTTTCTTACAATAAAAGATTTCCATAAAGAAACAAGGCATGCCAAGAACACTACAATCCACAGCAAGATTTCACAATCAACAGAGTGCACCTAAGGCGCTGAGCTGAGACAGTGGACACAGGAAACGCGCAGCTACACGGTGCTCACCGGCCATGCAGATGAGGGCAATGAACAAGGAAACAAGGGGCAGGAGTGAAACTAGGGCAGGGAAGGCCACGAGCCACAGACTAGGAGACCAGTGCTCCAGCCCCTGGTCCATCAGTGGCTGCTGTCGCCCTACCTGTCAAACAGGAATAAAGCCCATGCCTCAACTAACACACAGGATAATCAAGGTGCTCTGAAAACTGTAAAGCACTAGCTGTGCAAAACTGAGCTCTCATTATTAAAAGTAGTCATGTTCAGAAGGGGCATTAGGCAAAAGAGGAAAAACCAATGGCCAATGTTAAAAGTTGAAATTTGTATTTCCAGTCATAGTGCCTTAGACAATCCAGATGAACCGTCTCACTAGAAACAATTTCAAAAGCTGGAAAAACAAAAAGTGTCTTCTGGATGGTACTAAATAGCTAACAAGATGGCAAAGGGCCACAAGGCCAGGATGCGGGAGGGAGCCCAGCCTCAGTCAGCCAACCCCTGCAACCCACAGGTGCTTCAGCAATAATGAAAGGTCACAGCTTTAAGCCTGCGACTTTTGGGGTGCTTTTGTTACAGAGCAAGAGGTGACTGATTAAAAAAATACATGGAAGCCGGGCACAGTTGCTCATGTCTGTAATGCCAGCACTTTGGGAGGCCAAAGCAGGCGGATCACTTGAGCCCAGGAGTTTGAGACCAGCCTGGGAAACATAGCAAAACTTTGTGTCTACAAAAAATAGAAAAAATTAGTCAGGCATGGTAGCATGCGCCTGTGGTCCCAGCGACCAGGGAAGTTGAGCTGGGAGAATCGCTTGAGCCCGGGAGGTTGAGTCTGTGGTGGGTGCACCACTGCACTCCAGCCTGGGCGACAGAGTGAGATTCTGTCTCAAAAACAAAACACAAACAAACAGAAAACCATGGAAATGACAAATTGTGGTTACTCCTCGGAGGGGGAGGAAGATGGGAACTTGGAAGAATATTAAGTAACTTTGACTCTACCAGCAACGCTTTCTTTCTGCCTTAAGCTGGGCATAAATACACAGATGTTTCTTATTACGCTGTTTTTACGTCTCAGAAAGTTTAATCACATGTTATCATGAAATGTATCTCCTTTTGGGAACTGCTCTATTGTACTTGAACTTTTCATATATTTTCTTAAAATATCTTTAGGTTTATACAAAGAATTATGGTAATTTAGTCATTTTTTTTCAAGGTTCCATTACTTTTCAATTAAATATTTCCCTTTAGGTCTCTTGAAAATAAATAATATACAAGATCAATCCTTTTCCATTATGGATCTATGTTTTTGTTGTGTGCACCCCTAAGTATGTCAAAGTACAGCCTGTAACAGAAAAAAACAATTTTACCTGGCAGAGTTTATTTTATCTCATTTAAATTAAGGGAGAGCGGGGCACGGTGGCTCACGCCTGTAACATTAGCACTTTGGGAGGCCGAAACGGGCGAAATGCCCGAGCTCAGGAGTTCGAGACCAGTCTGGGCAACATGGTGAAGCCTCATCTCTAATAAAAATACAAAACATTAGCCAGGCGTGGTGGCATGTGCCTCTAGTCCCAGCTACTCGAGAGGCTGAGGCAGGAGGATCTCTTGAACCCGAGAGGCGGAGGCTGCAGTGAGCCAAGATGATGCAACTTCACTCTGGCCCTTTTTTTTGGGCAACAGAGCAAGACTCTGTCACCAAAAAAACCCCCAAAAAACAAAAAACCAAAACCATGAAGGGGGAAAAATCACAGATACTCTCCACCAGAATTACCTTAACCATTTCCTTATACTTCTCTTTAAGTTCCTGGTAAGCCTTGCTATACTTCATAATGCAGACGAGGGAAAGGGTGCTTTTAAAGCCACTCTTCTTGTTCTCTACAGACCACTTGGCCAACTTGGCCAGCAACTCTTCTCCAAGCCACGTGGGTTTGGGATACACAATTCCATCTGAATGCCATCTTTCTGGACAGAAAATTAAAACAGATATGAACCTTCAAAAATAAGAGAAATATGAATAAGCACAGATATGTTTAATTCTTATTTTAAAATCAACTATTTACCTAATGAAGAGAACAGAAGCTAAGACATCTATAATTATATTACCAAAAACATAAAAGGAACTAGAACGAGTTACAGAACTTTCATCTAACAGAGAAAAACATGTACAAAGCACAGAGAATCCCCTTTTCTTGCAAACTTTGTTAAGAACATACTTACACACCCGTGAAGCCCCTGAGGCAGCCGAACAAATAAAGGACTCTCGCCTGCTGCTTCATGCACAAGGAGCCAGAGTCTAAGCGTCCGAGGATTTTCCTAACATTTCTTTACGCATTTTCACACGTGCAACTCAAATGAGTACACTGGCTCACTGAATGCTACTTGCCAGACAGTGAAGTGCTCAGCCACAGGCCGCTGTGCATTTTGCTGGCTTATTTTGCCTTTCACATGTCTTCTGCCATCAGAAGGTCACGAGGGCAGGGCTTCTGTCTGCCTAGCTCACTGCTCCGCACCCCGGTCCCAGCAGTGCTGACACACGGCAGGCACTGTTCATGGATGCATTCAATACATGAGTAAAAGCTCACAATCCTTGGGAGGACTGGCGGGACAGTCACGAACCCAGATAACAATACACTGCCCAAGGGCTGCATTTGGGGCAGCATAAGGAAGGGGAGGGCATTAAGTTTGCCGGGCAGATGAGAGAAAGCTACCATAAAAGCGCCATTCAATGGACATTCCTGAGAACAAGCAGACCCAGCCACTGGGTGAGTGGGGAGGAGCCGGAGGGCCTGACAGGAGCGCTGAGGGCGCAGCAGCAGCACAGCCCTGGTACAGGGACAATGGCCAGTGGTCCGTCTGATAGGAGCGCTGAGGGCGCAGCAGCAGCACGGCCCTGGTGCAGGGACAACGGCCAGTGGTCCGTCTGGTGAGCGCTGTGGTGTCCAGGTTTTCTGCCGCCACGGTGCCTCAGAGGGACACAAGTCACTTCCAGAACATTCTCCAGAGAGTGACCCCAGAGTGGGTCTGAACCTTTCCCCTGGCCCAATTCCTTCCTCAGGACTGTGAGGTCTGTCCCGCTCAGTCAGAAGCGTTCCTGCTGGGCCCGACACTAACTTCTGTGGCCCCTGCGCGCTGCAGACAGATTCTGCCCAAGGGGCACTCCTTGCTCTTCCCTGGGCCTCGTGCTCTTCCCCAGGGTCCCCCAGAGGTCCACATGGCCTCCTCCTTCATCCGCCTCTCTTCCATGTCCCTTCTCAGAGGTCTTCCCACATACCTTGGCCACACACTGCCATTTCTAATGAGGGGACACAGTCCTGCTCAGTTGTTTTCCTCCCTTCACCACGTGGTATGGGAGCATATTCTCCGCCGCCCCAGGAGACTCGCTTCCCGCTGGGTGCCCAGCCCCAGCACATGCTGGGCATGTAACAAATGTTGCTGAAAACGCATCGAGCTGCGAGGAAGCACGCACGTCGGCAGTGGAGCCTCTCCTTTGTGTTCAACTCAGAAGGCAACACAGCTGGCCCCTCAAGTGTGACCTGTGCCCACAGACTGCGAGGAACAGTTGCCTGGTGAGGCTACGACTAGAAATGCCACCCTGGGAAGGCAGGGGCAGCAGCCATGTCCTCGGTAGCTCATCAAAGAGCAGTGAAGGTCACTCCAATGCAGCAGGCACATGCCGAGCACCTCCTGCAACCCTGCCCTACGCCAGGTGCCCACTGCACACAAGACAAGCACCACCTTCGGGTTAACGGGCACACAGCTCAGCATCGCCGAGCACAGAGGTGCCTGGCACAGGGAAGCCTGGCTTCTCCTAGTGTCTACTGTCCCTCCCCACTCTCCAACAAGGGCGTGCTGGCAGGAAGGGACCTCAGGGCAGGATCCCCTGACAACTAGGGGCAACCTCTGGATGGTTCTCAAAGGGCTTCATGCTACAGGACCTGAGCGCCCTTTTCAAGCGCAAAGGCTGCAACAGGTCCATGTGAGGCCCAGCCCTGCCACCTCCTCAGAGGCTTAGGAATGATTAAACCCATTTCAAGGTGAGCAGACGGAGGGCCAGGAGGTAGAGCACAAACCCAAGACCACACTGCTAGTGGGAAGCCCACACTCTTCTGGCCACACCCCTCTGCCTTCTAGGAAGCCCCGGGCAAACTCATTCCAGTTACTCAGACGTTATCCCCAAGACTGTTTCAGAAAGTACAGGTTGGATGTCGCACTCAGGAAAATATCAGTTGACGAGTAATGAATGAATTCACCCCTCCTCTGACTTTTTTGTTTTAAAAATACCAAACGATCAAGGCCAGGCGCGGTGGCTCACGCCTGTAATCCCAGCACTTTGGGAGGCCAAGGCGGGTGGATCACGAGGTCAGGAGATCGAGACCATTTCCCGGCTAACACGGTGAAACCCTGTCTCTACTAAAAATATAAAAAATTAGCTGGGCATGGTGGCAGGCGCTTGTAGTCCCAGCTACTCGGTGGGCTGAGGCAGGAGAATGGCGAGAACCCGGGAGGCGGAGGTTGCAGTGAGCCGAGATCACGCCACTGCACTACAGCCTGGGCGGCAGAGAGAGACTCCATCTCAAAACAAAACAAAAAACAGTATGAATTAAATTTCATACTTTCTGTACAGGCCCAAATACCACATGGAATTAAGGGTGCTTATTAAACTGTTGCTTTATAGTAAGTATCACTGAATACTTACTATAGAAGGAAGCATCAACTATTCCCCATTACTAAGTCATAAAAAATAACAAAATAGGCTGGGCATGGTGGCTCATGCCTGTAATCCCAGCACTTTGGGAGGCCAAGGCAGGTGGATCACCTGAGGTCAAGAGTTTGAAACCAGCCTGGCCAACATGGTGAAACCCCCTCTCTACTGAAAATACAAAAATTAGCTGGGTGTGGTGGTGGGTGCCTGTAGTCCCAGCTACTCGGAAGACTGAGGCACAAGAATCACTTGAATGCAGGAGGTAGAGGTTGCAGTGAAACGAGATGGCACCAGTGCACTCCAGCCTGGGCAACAGTGTAAGACTGTCTCAATGATAGTAATAATAATAACAATAAAGGAATTTGAGCGTATTTGACTTCAGAGCTAACACTGAGGGTTGCTGAACATCACAGCCACAGGGAAGGTAGAGATTAGAGACCCCAGCCAGGCTGTGACCACCCAGACTCGAGGCACCAACAGGAAGAGCAACATGGCATGGGCACACGAGCTAGCAACTGCATTCCTACAAACCATAACCACCTCAGAGACAAGGACCTTAAGCTCTCTGGCAACCCAGAATCCTTTGGCTACCTAAAGAAATCCTCAATGGAAACCATAAAACTAGGAGTCCACTATCCAGCTCTTACCATTCTTCTTTGCTATGACTGAGCTGAATTTGATATACGTTGCTCATCTTAACCTTTAACTTCCCCTCATCATCTTCTTCCAAAGGCAAAAACGTTACAGTTCCATTGAGGACATCTGGAAAGAAAAAGAGAAGAAGGACAAATTACAACTGCCTAGCTACCATCTCATGAGAAGCAGTATTAAAAATAGGGATGAGTCAGGCACGATGCTCTCAATGCCCCAGCACTCTATCCACAGTGGCACTCCAGGAGAGGAGCTGTTGCCTTTCATTCACTGCTACAGCCCAGAGCCTAGAATGTGCCAGGCACATGGCAGCCCTTCTCAGCAGGTATCTGTTGAAGGACGCATGAGCCAGGACCTGAGGGAAGAGCCAGCCAACGTGGACTCTGTTGGAACTTGAGAGCTACAATCAGAGAAAACAGGGGACCTCTGCCCTAGATGAACGTCTGCCACAGCCTGACCACGATCTTCGAGTGTGAGCAAGGCACAGAACACTGCTCAGCCATCAGAGGCCAGTTCAGGAAAGTGGACATCAGTCCAGGCCCTCCTAACAACGGCTTTATGTTGTGTGGAGCCCTCGCTGCATGGAGGGACTCCGCAGTCACCTTCCCATTAAAATATAAGCAGAGTGGCATACTCCTTAGCTAAATGTACAGCATTCTGTCAGTTTGTGTGGATACTTAAGGTTTGGTTGTATAAAGTTCTATCTCTAAAATCAATCGTGTTTACCTTTGATATTTAAAAATAATGGCAAACTCTCAGTTTAAGAGGAATATACACTTCACAGGCCAAGTATGCACAACTGCGGTTCACCTTCCATAGCAAATGAAAGAACAAGACCTGCCAAAGGGAAGCAGAGGCTAAAGGGGCTGAGTGGATTCAGATGGAAAGCAAGCAGTGTGGGGCCGAGAAAACTCTGACAACCAGAGTCTACTGCTATGGAATACAGGGTGGCCAGGGAAGTCCTCCCTAATAAGGTGACGTTTGAGCAGAGAGCCGAAGGAGGTCGGGGAGTGTGCCATGGGGCACCTAGGGGAAGAGTGTTCCAGACACAGGAGCAGCAACTGCAGAGGCCCTGGGGCAGGCGTGTGCTCAGGTGCCTGGGGAATGGAGGTGAGCGGTGTGGACAAGGTGACAAGTGGTGGCAGGTGAAATCAAAGGGTAACAGGGCCCACCCAGGTCACACAGCGCCTTGCGGTTCACAGAACTACAGTTTTTACTGTGAATGAGACCAGAGAGAAGAGGACTGACACGATGCATCATTCTTTCCATGAATTACCTCATTTAAAAACTGCAAGAGGACTAGGCATGATGGCCCATGCCTGTTGTCCCAGCACTTTGGAAGGCCAAGGTGGGAGGCTCACTTGAAACCAGGAGTTAGAGACCAGACTAAGAAACATACTAAGACCCTATTTATACAAAAAATAAAGTAAAATAAAACTCACATCTTTATCATCCAGTATTATTTTCCCCATCCTCTGGATCAGGGTTTCTCAGCCTCAGCGTCACTGGCATTTGTGGCTGGATAACTCCTTCTTGTTGGGAGTCGTGCTGTGCGCTGTAGGATGTTTACCAGAAGCCCTGGCCCTACCCACTAGATGCCAGCAGCATCCCCTCCCTCCCTACCCAGTGTGGCAACCCCAAATCTGCTGTCACTGTTGTCACTACACAATGACAAATTTCGATTTTTTGTTTGTTTTTTTTTGTTGTTGTTGTTTTTTTTTTTGAGACGGAGTCTCGCTCTGTTCCCCTGGCTGGAGTGCAGTGGCGCGATCTCGGCTCACTGCAAGCTCCGCCTCCCGGGTTCCTGCCATTCTCCTGCCTCAGCCTCCCAAGTAGCTGGGACTACAGGCGCCCGCCACTGCGCCCGGCTAATTTTTTTGTATTTTTAGTAGAGACGGGGTTTCACCGTGGTCTCGAACTCCTGACCTTGTGATCCGCCCGCCTCGGCCTCCCAAAGTGCTGGGATTACAGGCGTGAGCCACCGCGCCCGGCCTCGATTTTTTAAATGTTTAAATTTTTCACTTTTGTGGGTACATAGCAGATACATATATTTATGGGGTACATGGGATGTTTTGATCCAGGCCTGCAATGTGAACTAATCACATCATGGAGAATAGGGCCTCCATCCCCTCAAACATTTATCCTTTGTGTTATAAACAATCCAATTACACTCTTTTCGTTATTTAAAAATGTACAATCATGGCCGGGCGCAGTGGTTCACGCCTGTAACCCCACTTTGGGAGGCCAAGACGGGCGGATCATGTGACGTGAGGAGTTCAAGACAAGCCTGGCCACAGATTCCTTCCCAGAACCTCCAAATAAGAGCCCAGCCGGCAGGCTGTTTGATTTTGGCCTTGTGAGAGAGACCCGGAGCGGAGAAACCAGCAGAGCCAACAGGGATTCCTGACCTACAGAACTGAAACAATCAATTTTTTGTACTGACCAATAAATTTGCAGTAATTTGTTACAGTGGCAATAGGAAACACGCACTGCTGAATAAAGTTTGAGGTAAGAGTGGCTGAGGCTAACTGTCAAGGTCACGGGCAGTAAAAACAAATGCGAGAGATTTAACAAACGCTGAGGACTAGTAGGTTCCCATTCATCCAGTAATTATGCTCTTTCTCAGTTTCTTGTCTCAGCATAAATAGCTCCCTTTATGTTGGGGAAAAGGCTTTTGGGGTGCCTGTATAATTGGCCATAAAAATATGAGACAATAAGTTGTGGAAAGCCACAAGAGGCCTCTGAGGAGGAAAGCCTTCTGATTGCCACGATGTTCCCATGCTCTGAGCGAGACCTACTGTCTTATCTACAAACGCTGTGTTCAAGGAGAAAGACACTCCTTTGAAGCACTGAAATGCGGCCAGACATGCAGGCTCCTAGTTAACCCCGCTCCCACTAGTTACTCTCCGATAAGTTAAAGATATGCTGTATGAGCACAAAGAAGATTCATTTAAATCGCCACTACTATGACGCACTGCCTCCCTTTCACCGTTTCGCCCTGACCGTCCGCTTCTTAGATCTAAGTGATTGTACTCAATAAATAGTGTGGAGACCAGAACTTTGGGTCTTTTGCAGCCTCCATTTTGCAATTGGCCCCCTGGCCCCCACTCTTTATGCACTCTTAACCTGTCTCGTCTCATTCCTTCGTCGCCACCGGACTTTGGGTACCCTGCAGATGGTGTTGAGGCTGGTCCCCAACACTTTTACACCTACAGCTTTACCTGCTAAACTCCTAGTTATCACGCAATATCCAGTTAGTCCTTCACTGTCTCTTTAAAGCCTTCCAGACACCAACCCAACCAATTATCCCATCTTCTGAACTAAGGACACACATTTCTATGCGCGCACTCAAAAAACTATCAAACACCTAACAAACTCCCTAGGACATCGCAGAACAACTGGCATAACAAGTACCCTTACGACCTTTCCATTGACCTGAAGTTCTGTGAATGCTTTTTTTATCTAATCGTATCCGTCTACTATCAAAACACTCTTACCTTGCACGACTATTTCCCTCCTGGGGGCTGTAAGGGGGCAATGTGGGCTAGTTTTCGGGATGACGGTTCTGAGAACCACGTCGAGCTCACGCTGCGCCTCTGGCTGCGATCCCGCCCCGGAGCAGGTGAGGAAGGCCAGCATCTCCGAATTGCCACGGGCGAGACTTCGGGAGAAATCGTCCCAGAGCGAATCCAGATCTGCGGCGGGGAAGTCGCCCTCGTCTCCTTCAGCATGACCGGGGTGCCCGGAGTCCCTCAGGGCCGCCGAGGCGGCTTCCCTCTGTGCCTCCTCTTGCTGGCACTGGCCCTGGGCCTCCTCAAGTTCGCAACATGCCATGCCCTGCTTGGGTTCTGATCGCAGCCTGGGACCCGTGCCCCCTCCGGGCGAACCCTGGCCGGGAACCGGACCCCGCTCCTTCTGCTCCGAGCCTGCGCTCGTCCCTGGGCCGCGGGCCTCGGCGCAGGGCAGGGCAGCGCTCCAGCGGGCCTCCAGGCGGGCGCCGCAAAGCCGTTTGTTGGCCACCTGCGGCCTCTCCAGCCACACCTCCACCGCAGCCCAGAAGCCCCGTGGGAGCACCGCGCCTGGGTCGCGGATGCCTGCTCGGCCCACCTCCGCCATGGCAGCCGGCCGTTGTAGAGCCCTGGAAGCGGCGCGCCGAGATGACGCAGCCCGGTGGCGCGGCCCGTTGACGTCATGGAGGCGGGGTGCTGGGACCTGAAATGAGAATGGCACGGCTGGCGCTCCTTTCCTGTGGACTGTGGAATGTGTGGATGAGGAATTTGACCTTTGTTTTATTCGCTGTGGATCCATCCAAGGGGCATTGCTGCCTGATAGTAACATGATCTGAGCTGAGTTTTGAGAGAATTCTGGAAGTGGTATAGTTACAGAATCAAACATCAGCCAGTCAGCGGGTCTGGAACGCATTGTTCTCAGTACTGATTATCGATAAAAGTCAGGGAGCCTAAGTTTGTGACCGTTGAAGATGAATCCTCTTATGAAAGCTCACTTTTCTCCACTTGGGTTCTGGTTTGCTCTTAGTGCCAGCGTTACAGTCAGTGCCTTCCTAAATCTGAGCGCAGCCATGGCTGTTTCATAAGAATGATGTAACGTTGTCCTATGAGGGATGAAGGTCATCTGTCACCTACTGTAGCAGGAGAAGCGCAGACAAAACTCCTTAGACACCAGATTAAAGAAGGAAGAGGTTTATTCCGGGAGCGTCGGCGGACTTGCGACTTAAGAGCCTAGCTCCCCCAAAAAGAAATTCTTGGCCTTTTTAAAGGCTTACAACTTTAAGGGGTCCACGTGAAAGGGTCGTGATAAATCAAGCAAGCGTGGGAAACATGACTGGGGGCTACATGCATCAGCTAACAACAGAAAGTTTTGCAGTGCTTTTTCATACAGTGTCTGGAATTTACAGGTAACACAAGTAGTTTAGGTCAGGAGTTGATGTTATTATTTTTTTTAACTCCTAGGGCCAGGTGGTGGTGCCAAGGTTGTCTGGCTATTTATCTTACTTTTTTTGCTTCTTTCTAACTTTTTGCTTTCTTTCCTCCTGTCTTGTGAACTAGGCAAGGTGCGGGGGGAGAGGGCAGCAGGAGTAGTAGTGGTCTCCTTTCTTATCCCCCCTCTTTGAGAATTTCGATAATTAGTGGGAGTTCTCACTTTTATTTTTACTTTCTGAGTCTCTTTGGGAGACAGAGTGATAGTGTTTTATGTAATACACTTACAATGAGGGTTTTAAATTCTCTTATAGCTGGAAACTATTTTCTAAATAAAGACCTAGGATCAAACCTGTGTTAAACCTGTACAGGCACATGTGCCAACTTTGTCATTTCCTAAGCAGGTTACTTCTTTTACTGGGTCTTAAAAGCTTTTTCCCTAGCGAGCAACACAGTATTTCTTAATAATAGAAGTTTTTAAGAGCCAGATGCTTGAACTTGGCATCTGCTTAGGGAAAGAGTTAAAGTTATCTTGAGGCATTAACTCTTTTGCTTCTCAAGGCCATTGGTCTCTCATGGTAGCCTTTTTATGAACATAACATGAAGAAACGTCTAGGCTGCCGGCAATGTTTTCAGCCAGCTGAGCAAATAGGTTTTATTTATTTATTTTTTATTATTATTATTATTTTTTTGCTAAAGGAGGAGGCTCTGGTAACTTCTGGTTTATATGTTTAAAGACTAATTTAAAGACTTGGAATTGTTGCTGGGCTGGACGGGTCTGGGTTTCCTGACTAGTATGTGTACAGTGGGGAGACCTTATATAGGTGTTTCTTGTAGCATGGTTATGGGGGGTAACAACAACAAAACGATGTACAGCATATTTATATCCAGCAAGGACAAAAGAGGTCCTTACCTGGGAAAAAGGTTGAATACAGTGACAGAACAATAGGAAAACAGTATTACAGGAAAACTATTAGTCTTAAGATTTTTAGCTACAGTTACTTGCTCGATGAGTCCTCAAGCTTTGGCCGAGCACAGACTAGTCAGCTGCTGGTGTGTGACTAGAGCTAGGCTTGTTGTTTCCTCAAGCTTCAGCCGTGTGTAGACTGGTCAGCCTCCGGAGTGATCAGAGCAGGGCTGTCGTCCCAGCAGCAGCTTGGTCTCGTCTCAGGATCAGCCAGGTTGGATGATCTGCGTCCTGCTGGCTGGTCTACTTGTCCTAAACTGCCAGTGTTAACTGACTGTGATGGATCTAAGACACAACACCTGCAACTTTAACAGCAGTGGGAGTGAACAAGATTACAGTATAGGGCCCATCCTATATGGGTCCTAGAAAAATTAGATTTTACTCTCTAACTTAAACAGAGTCACTAGATTTAAAGGGGTGTCAGGCTTATAGGCATTTTTATGTATTTAATTATAAACACTTTGAATGGCTATTTCTAAAGTCTGCATTTGCTTTCTTTTTTTTTTTTTTAAGACAGAGTCTCGCTGTGTTGCCCAGGCTGGAATGCAGTGGCTGGATCTCAGCTCACTGCAAGCTCCGCCTTCCAGGTTTACGCCATTCTCCTGCCTCAGCCTCCCGAGTAGCTGGGACTACAGGCGCCCGCCACCCCTCCCGGCTAGTTTTTTGTATTTTTTAGTAGAGACAGGGTTTCACCGGGTTAGCCAGGATGGTCTCGATCTCCTGACCTTGTGATCCACCCGTCTCGGCCTCCCAAAGTGCTGGGATTACAGGCTTGAGCCACCGCGCCCGGCCTGCATTTGCTTTCTTAAGTTTAATTCCTTTAGTTCTTGGAGGTCACCTTTAATTTGACCTATGATTTGGGGGTGGCCGACCGAAAAAAATCTTATAGGGCAAATACCTAGTTTGTTTGGTGGGGGTGCATCTGACTCGGAGGAGGATCATAGGCAAAATCCTGATTTTATCTTAAATGAATTTCCTGGCAATATTTTTTCAGTAGCTGCTCGAGCGTCTAGTTCGTGTGTTCCACATTTTCGTGAACTTTGCTTCCAATAGGCTGTATGTAACTTCCATTTTATTTTTAACAGTCTTGTTAAATCTTGCAGTATTTCTGGTACAAAGGCTGGCCTATTGTCTGACTTTAAAGTTAGAGGCAGTTTAAACCTGGGGATAATGTCTTTTAATAGTACTTTAGTCACTTCTTGTACTTTTTCTGTCCTGGTGGGGAAAACTTTAACTTACCCTGATGTAGCAATAGCCTCCAGCACGGGGCAGTTCTGTGACGTCTGTAAGCAAGTTTTCACAAGGAATGGCTCTTTCTCCTGTTTAAGTTTCTTAGAGGAGGGGTTCTTTTTCTTCCCTCCCTTTGTAACTCTATCTAGTGGCTTAGCCATCAGTGAGAAATTGGAATCCAGATGTGGCAGAATCCTGCTGCTTTTAACTTCTAATGTGACCAGGGCCTCCTGGGAGCCTAATGAGAAGGTGCCTAGTCTGCCCTAGTCTTTACATTCTTTAGCTCCTGCCAGCCTGATCAGATCAGTATTTGGTTCCTCCAAGGTGTAGCAGTCCTTGGCTGATGGCCTCTTTGTCTTGCAGCCTTGGCTGTTTCCTTTATTGCCTTCTGAACACTCACCCTTCTAGTGTCCCTTCTTTTTGCATCTCACACATTATTCTCTCTCTAGCCTTGTCTGGCTCTTGAATCCTTGCCTAACTTGACTTCTTCCACGTCTACATCTGCGTCCACATCCTCTCACATTGCTAATCTCTCTTTTTATAAGAGCTGTTGCTAACAGATTGACTTTTTTTCTGAAGTCTTTAATTTATTTTTCTTTTTCCTTCCTAAGTTCTCCTGTTCCTATGGCCAACAGGCAGGGCCGCGCAATGGCATGGGCATTGCTGTCTGTCTCTCCTGTTTTCTTCTGATTCTCTTTTTTACACTTACTTTTAGCTTTCTTTTTGTTTTGCTCTTCTCTTGACACCGGTCTCTAGCCTCCTCTTTTTTTCTAGATAGCGCTGGGCTGGGGAGAGGGATTTAACCTTTGGCGTTCCTACCTGCCACGCTTGTTGCTTTTGCTCTTTCCTGTTTTGTTCCTTGGTCACAGTTAATATACACCTTGGTGGCCAGTTTTATAGACTGGGTGATATTCATGCCTGCAGCTTCTGCTTGATGTTACCCTGGGCTTTCTTTGCAAATGAAGTATTCACTATATGCTGATTTTATTTTATTTTATTTTATTTTATTTTGAGACAGAGTCTCGCTCTGTTGCCCAGGCTGGAGTGCAGTGGCACAATCTCGGCTCACTGCAAGCTCCACCTCCCAGGTTCATGCCATTCTCCTGCCTCAGCCTCCCGAGTAGCTAGAACTACAGGCACCTGTCACCACGCCCGGCTAATTTTTGTGTGTTTTGTTAGTGGAGACGGGGTTTCACCGTGTTAGCCAGGATGGTCTCAATCTCCTGACCTTGTGAGCTGCCTGCCTCGGCCTCCCAAAATGCTGGGATTATAGCCGTGAGCCACCAGCCTCGGGGTTAAATGGGTTATAAAGCCAGAATGCTTTACAGAGTCTCTTATAAAACTGACTTAGGTTCTTGTCAGCTCCTTGAAGCACTTCTGAAATCTTTTTTATATTAATTGCTTTTTTCTACCAACTCTTAGCCTCTGCAGAAGTGCCTCTTGGTACCGCTGCAAACACCGAGTCTGAGTTGCATTCTCTGGGTCTTTTTTCCCCTTTTTCCTGAGTTTAACAGGCCCTTTATATATACATATAATTCTCCAAGCACTTGGAGGGTTAAACAGGCATACCGACAGTCAGTGTAAATATTTAGTCTTACCTTCACTGAGTTCTAAGGCCCAAATTAAAGCAATGAGCTCAGCTTAACAGCAGTGTCCAGGGTTATCACCACATATCCTGCACGTCTCTGTCCTTGTGGGTTGATGAAGCTGCTCCTGTCCGCATATAGCTCCCAGTCTACCGATGCCCAAGGCTGGTCCCGGAGGTCAGGTCTGCTTGAGTCCAACACCTGTATACAGTCATGCTTGACAGGGCTCTAGCTGCCGGGAGCAAGGTGGTGGGTTCAGTGTGTTTCCAGTTTAGTAGATCAATGGTTGAAAAGGGCTGAGAGATGAAAGTCTGCCACCCCACCCCCCGATGTGGGCTTGGTCACTATAATAGACGGGTCCTCGCGTCTCCCTGAGAGGCATTTGCATAGCTCGAGCAAGACCACATCTGAGAGGGTCCTCTTGTCCACTTGACTATCTTGACTTCCTTACTTGGCCTCTCGAGACTCTGATCCTCCCCTTCGAGGTGAAACCTGGGGCGTATTAGCTCCTGAATCTCATTTCTTGGGGGGCTGTTGGCCTTGGTAAAGGAGGGTAGGCTGGGACATATGGAGAAAGAATTTCTGTTATCTCTAGCGGCTCCTGCAAAACTGGCTTCTCTTGCTGTTTCTAGGACTCCCTTGTTTAACTCTGTGTCTGCTGGTGAAGCTGCTCTTACTTTCACTTTTAGCTTTTTTGCAATAAGCTGTTAAACAGGGCTAAATTTATGCCGATTTTTGTCTATATTATATTTAACCACAAATCAATATAAAGGAATTGATCTAGGTACACTGGCTGTCCTCCAACCCCTGGCACCACCTTAAATACATGGCCAGTTGTTCCCTGTCTATAGTTCCTTCGGTGGGCCATCCAACACCAAAAGAGGGCAATTCTAATTCACACAGAGTTCTTAACCTCTGGGAGGTTAACTTAACTCTGTAATCCTCTGCAAAACCTTTCTTAAGGTTCTGTAACATGCATTTCTTTTTTTTTTTTTTTTTTTTTTGAGATGGAGTCTCGCTCTGTCGCCCAGGCTGGAGTGCAGTGGCCGGATCTCAGCTCACTGCAAGCTCCGCCTCCCAGGTTCACGCCATTCTCCTGCCTCAGCCTCCCGAGTAGCTGGGACTACAGGCGCCCGCCACCTCGCCCGGCTAATTTTTTGTATTTTTTAGTGGAGACGGGGTTTCACTGGGTTAGCCAGGATGGTCTCGATCTCCTGACCTCATGATCCGCCCGTCTCGGCCTCCCAAAGTGCTGGGATTACAGACTTGAGCCACCGCACCCGGCTGTAACATGCATTTTAATAGAGTGAGTTTTGATGATTTGATGACTTTCCTTTTATTTTTCTTCTCGAAAATTTTTTTTTAACTCAGTTTCTAGTGGAGTGGGCTTACTTTGTGTTGGACCTATTTTTCTCTCGAGACAAAACAATGTTCACACTACAAGAAGGAAAGGGTAAAAGGTTACTCACTCGTCTAATTCACACTAAATCAAAATCAAAACTAAAACCAAAGTGTCATTAAAGGCATTCGTCAAGCAATTTAAACCAAGTCAAAACCAGAACCAAAACCAAAGTGCCAATAAAGGCACGCCTGTTTATCAAGCAATTCAAGTCAAGTCAAAAACAAAAACCGAAGTGCCAGTACAGGAATGCCGTGGGTGATCAGGCCATGCTTCCACTCAAATGGAGTGGGCAAGTTCCAGAGACCAGTCTTACCAAGTTTCAGATGTCCAGACTTAGGAAAGTGCCAGTTTCTTCCCGGTGTTCAGCCAGTGTGTTGATCCTCTGCGGGGGCCTGCCATGCACTGCTGTGACGAGGCGTTCCACTGGGGCAAATGCCTACCCGACAGCACTCTCAGGATCTGCATCACTCAAACTGGCCAGAGTCCCCCACAGGGATGCTCTACAGGGCAGGCATAAGCTGCTTAAGGGGCTGCCTTGAATGTCCGTTAATCACCTTGCTTCCCAGTCAGGGAACCAAGAATTGTAGCAGGACTAGCAGCAGACAAAACTCCTCAGACACTGGATTAAAGAAGGAAGAGGTTTATTCAGCCGGGAGCATTGGCAGACTTGTGGCTTAAGAGGCAAGCTCCCTGAAAAAGAAATTCTTGGCCTTTTTAAAGGCAACTTTAAGGGGTTCACGTGAAAGGGTTGTGATAAATCAAGCAAGCGTGGGAAACGTGACTGGGGGCTACATGCATCAGCTAACAGAACAGAGAGTTTTGCAATGCTTTTTCATACAGTGTCTGGAATTTACAGATAACACAAATAGTTTAGGTCAGGGTTTGATGTTATTATTTTTTTAACTCCTAGGGCTGGGTGGTGGTGCCAAGGTTGTCTGGCTATTTATCTTACTTTTGTTTCTTTCTAACTTACTGCTTTCTCTCTTTCCTCCTGTCTTGTGAACTAGGCAAGGTGTGAGGGGAGGAGGGCAGCAAGAGTAGTAGAGGTCTCCTTCCTTACTACGTGTCCCCAGGAGGAACAAAGAAGGTTGGATACTGCCAATTTAGTCCAACATCATCAGCAGCTGGTCTGCAGAATCTCTAGCGAAATCCAAAAACCTCTAATATTCTTAATTATTTTTGTACATTAATCCCTCCATTGGGATTTTGCCATTCCCTAAAGGATCTCTGTTGGAGTCAGATAAGTGAAAAAATAATTCAAATCATGTGTTTTATTAGAGAGAAAAGCACAGACCAAATGTCGGTAGAATTAAGTAAAAGGCAAATGAGATATATCCTTGCAGACACACCTGCTCACCCTAGCCTATTCAGTGTTTGATCACATACAGTAATGGATTTTTATGCTGTCTTAGTTTTCCAGGGCAGTTTGGTGGCTTAAAACAACACTCATTTTTTCTCTCATAGTTCTAAAGGCTCTGAGAATCCATTCATCTCTCCTAGTTTGCGGTGGTTGCCAGCACTCATTGGCATTCCTTGACCTATGCCTCCAGCGCTTCAATCTCTGCCTCCGTGGTTACGTGGTGTTCTTGTTTCTCCGAATCTCTTTTCTTCTTCTAATAAGGGCAACGTTCATATTGGATTAGGGCCAACCCTAATCCAGTAGGACCTCATAGTGAATGATTGCTGAATGAAACAGTGACGGAGATGAGGGAGTGTGTCAGGAGAATGGTGCAGATGGCAGAACTATCTCAACTGTTTCCCTGTGGGGAAGCAGGCCCTAGCCAGAGGCTGCTGGGTATAGGGAGCAGGGAGAAAGCTGGAGATACCCAGGCTTAGGCCAAGGACCCACTGCCTGGTGCTGGAAATGGTGTCTACATAGCACTGTCCTATAGGACTTTCTGTAATAATGGCAATGTTCTATGTCTGCACTGTCCAATAAAGTAGTTACTTTTGGCTACTGACCCGCACTTGAGTGCAGCTAGTGCAACTAGGCAACTGATTAAATTAGATTTATGGGAAATTGAATTTATTTAACTGATAGCCACATGAGGCTAGGGGCTACTGTTGAACAATACAGCACTAGAGACATTCACATGGGACCGCTAAAGCCTCTCCATTCTGAGTCGTCAGTGTGTAAGTGCTGGAAGCTGACTGGAACTCGAGAAGCAGCAGTGAAGGCTCTAGCTGGAAGGCCCTGGCTGCTCTGAGCGCCCTAAGTGGCAGCTCTGGTGTGCTGATCAGAATGACGGCTCCAGTCGCTTCACAGCAGCCCCCATTACCTTCCAGGGCCTCAGCCAGAAACTCACCTGATGCCAAGACCTTAATAGCATAGAAACCCTTTAAATTGAATATGTTGAGTTTGTAATTAAAAAAAATTCAGGCCAGGCAGGGTGGCTCACACCTGTAATCCCAGCACTTTGGGAGGCCGAGGTGGGTGGATCACGAGGTCAGGAGATCAAGACTCTCCTGGCTAACACGGTGAAACGCCGTCTGTACTAAAAATACAAAAAATTAGCCAGGCGTGGTGGTGGATGCCTGTCATCTCAGCTACTCGGGAGGCTGAGGCAGGAGAATGGTGTGAACCCAGGAGGCGGAACTTGCCGTGAGCCAAGATGGCACCACTGCACTCCAGTCTGGGCAACAGAGCAAGACTCCATCTCGAAAAACAAAAAATTTCATTGGCTTATGCTGGTAACATTTGCCGTAGGGACAGCCATTTGTATGTGCATCTTTTACAAAACCGCATTTATGTTCCACAACTCTTTCCCCACACCATTCTCAGCTGCCTACCACTTAATGTGGTATGACTAGGGGAAGTGAGGTGGCTGCTGGGTGGTGGTGACCATGGCTGAGCTGTGACGGGTCATTCTTGGTGTCGAATCATCACAACCCATTCCCTTCCCAAGGACCTGGTGACTTCTTCCAGCCACTCTTTTGGGAATGTGGAACCAGCCAGGGAGGTGGTGGTGGGAAAGACAGAAGGGATAAAGGCAGACAAATGACCAGAGGGTGGGAGGCAACTTTAGTTTTAACCATGCGTGCAAATAACCACAATGGCCAATGACAGTCAATAGCACCAAGGTCTAAAACTGAGCAGGGAATGGGTGTGCTGAAGGGAGCAGAGTGGGACAGAAGTCAAGATGAACAAGAGAGGGGGTGGGTGGGGCCCTATGGCAGTTCTCCCATGGGTCGTTGTCCACTGAGTTACTGATGACACTCATCCTACCCCTGCTGTTCACACTAGGGGTCCATGTGCAGCTCCTGGCCGTTTCACCCAGAAATAGCTAACAAACATGTATAAAGAAAGGCAAATTCCCCTATTTTTTTCCCCAAAGTTGCTCCCTTGGTGCCAGTCCCAGTGGCTTCTCCATCCACCCAGGTCCCAGCAATACAACCGAGCATAGCATGACCCCTTCCTCTCTTCCTACCTCCCCACCACCCTGACTCACAGAGAGGCCCGTGTTCCCTGTCAGATGCAGGTCAGCAGTGTCCTCAGGCCCAGGAGAGGAGCACGGGAGTGCTACAGGGTGAGCAGGCAAACACCAGAAGGTGGCCCCAAGGTGAAGCCATGGTCGAAGCTGAGAACTACAGTCTTACCTGCAGACGCCAATCTGGGAAACTAAACGGAGAGAGTGAAGAGTGCCACAGGCCAGCCATGACAAGCCAGAGGGTAGAGGCAGACAAGTGTGAGAAGAGGAGGGTGAAAAGGGAGAAGCAGAGAAGGGAGGGGAGCCTGAGGACCTGACCAAGGCTGGAAACCTGTGCTTTGTTTTCTCCATGTCATTTTGTGATGATGCCCTAACTTAAATAAAACCAATAACAAAAAGTCACTCAGCTCCCTCTCCAGCCTCCGACACCACCAATATGGCCTTATCTCAGGCCCTTGTCTCTTACCTGTACTGGCCACCAGATGCCCTGAGCTCTTCCCCTTTAGCCTGCTTTCCAGTGTCTACCTAGAAATGGCTTCCCTCTCCCTCTCACTCCTGCAGTGGACCCAAATCGTTTCCCAGTGGGAAGATATTTTTATTTTTTGAGATGGAGTTTCACTCTTGTCTCCCAGGCTGGAGTGCAATGGTGCTATCTTGGCTCACTGCAACCTCCACCTCCTGGGTTCAAGCGATTCTGCTGCCTCAGCCTCCCAAGTAGCTGGGATTACAGGCGCCCGCCACCATGCCCAGCTAATTTTTGTATTTTTAGTAGAGATAGGGTTTCACCATGTTGGCCAGGCTGGTCTTGAACTCCTGACCTCAAGTGATCTGCCCACCTTGGCCTCCCAAAGTGCTAGGATTACAGGTGTGCGCCACCACGCCCAGCCGGAAGATGTTTTTCTAATGTCAGTATCACACGTGAACCCAATTTATTAGTAGTTGTAATTTTGGCAGAAATTGTGACCTACAGGAGGTGTGAGTTCTGCAATAAATGGTTATTTTATTACTCTCAACAGTATCTCCAAACATTTGAAAAACAGTGGCGTGTATTTTTATTAGACCATGATGGCTTTGTCTTCAGGCAATCCTGGTTGCTCCTGAGGATTCAGGGACCTTTGCAACAACACAACAGAGCCCTGGCT
Organism: Theropithecus gelada; assembly: GCF_003255815.1. Classification (NCBI taxonomy): domain Eukaryota; kingdom Metazoa; phylum Chordata; class Mammalia; order Primates; family Cercopithecidae; genus Theropithecus; species Theropithecus gelada. Next base: position 4,418,894 of record NC_037672.1, read on the forward strand.
GGGAAGGCTGGTCTGGATTAAGGATCACTTCTGACTGCTTAGCAGGGTACCTGCCAGGCCTGAAATGATCGTTCAGTCCCTTCCTCCTGCTTTTGCAATCGGATGCTCCCACTGATACCCATAATTATAATTATAGGTCTGTTTTAAATAAGAGTAATAACTGTGAAGAAAAATGTTGCCATGGAATCAAGGTGAAGGTATTTCAGAGTAGAACAGAAGTAGACAATTTCCAAACATGAGCTGAGTATCCCCACCCAGATGTCCTGCCAACATCTTAAACTTGACACACATTTAAAATTGTACTTATCTTTCTCCTCCCCATAACTGAGCTGCGCTGCCCATCTTTTAGTTCCCTGTAAATGCAAACCTTTGGATTTATTTTTCCTTGTTGTGCTTTTTTCACTTTTTTTTGTGTGTTTTGTTTTGTTTTGTTTTAAACACAGAGTTTCACTATGTTGCCCAGGCTAGACTCAAACTCCTGGGCTCAAGTGATTCTCCCGCCTCAGCCTCACAAGTAGTTGGGACTGCAGATGAGAGAGCCATGGCGCACAACGCCTGGCTCTTCCTTGTTCTTAAATGGCGAGTTACTAAGTCTAGTTGATTCTGTCTCTGTAAATTTCATAAGAGGTGTGTGTGTGTGTCTTAGTTTGGATCTCCCCAAACAGACGTTGAGACAAGGATTTCGCTGCAGGTAATTGAATATGGAGCTGATCTCAGAGTGCATGTGTGAGGAAGTGGAAAGTGTGAGACAAAGAAAAACAAGCAAAGGGTGGGTGATTGAGCTGGTTACTGCTCTGGTCAACGAGGGCCCACTTCCACTAGTGGCTCTCTGAGGAACTCTGTAGAACCACGGTTCTCAAACTTCAGCAAGCCCTTGGGCATGCCGGATCTTGCTGTGTTGCCCAGGCTGGTCTCAAACTCCTGGCCTCAAGCGATCCTCCCGCTTTGGCCTCCAAAAACGCTGGGATTACAGGTGTGAGCCATCACGTAGTGCCTGTTGATTAATTTGAAAATGCCGTGCCCCAGACTGGGGGTCCTGATCCAGTAGCCTTGGAGTGGGCCCCAGGAAGGGCCGGGGTGTGAACTGCATCTCAGAACTACGGCGCTCCGAGAGGGCAGCGACTCGCGAGAGTCGGTCAGCCAGGGCTTGCCTAAAGGCGGAGAAGCCAAGAGTGCCCGGAGCGCCTGGGCGAAGCTTCCTGGTTCCCGGCCCTGCCCGGGTGGCAGCGGCGTCCACGTTTCCCGGGCGACGAAGGTGGCGCGGCACGATGACGTCAGGGCGCCCGCGTCCCCGGTCCCGCCCATGGGACGGACGGAGGCCGAGAGGCACTGCGGGACCGCAGTGGGGCCAGGCTGGAGACAGCAGCGCTGCGCGGGCAGGTAGTCCTCATCTTGCCGGGTTGGTCGCGGCCCGACAGGCATCCCCTGAGCGCCTGCTGCGTGAGTTGGACCGTGCAAAGCAGCGGGGACTGGCGAGCCCGAAGGTGGAGGCTGCGTTAGCCCCCGGGGCGCGGTCGCGGCGGGTCGGGAGAGGGGGCACCGCACATGCCAGGCCCTGGGGCGTGGGAGCTGTGCGGATTGGCGGGTGGCGGGGCCAGGGTTACACAGAGCAGGGGCCGGGAGTGCAGGTGGCCCACGTGCTGGGCGTTCGGAGGGCTTTGCACATTGAACTGGGCAGCTGTTCAGGAAAGGGAGAGTGATCCGCACCGCAGGGAGAAGAGTGGTGGAGGCTGTTGCCAGAATAGTGATCTTGAAGCCCCCACTTCCATGCCAGAAGCTGCTCAGAGCCTCTCATATGAATGACAGCAGCCTAGATGGTAGACCCTGGGCACTAGGCAGGCGTCACTGTATTTGGAATGCAGCAGCCCAGACAGTAGACCCTGGGCACTAGCCAGACCTCACCGTATTTGGAATGTAGCAGCCCACACAGTAGACCCTGTCTAGACGCTGGGCACTATCCAGGCATTGTTATTGGTGGATCTTTGCTCCCAGAGCTCCCAAGGTGGTGGCGGGCAGCTCCCAAGGTGGCGGCAAGCCTCTTGCTCTCTGACTTGGGGCTCTTGGCCTCAGGGATTCCAAGCAATGGAACCTTGGGCCATGCAGTGAGTGTTAAAACTTTATGAGAAGCTGTGCGTCACGAAAGAGAACCATGGAACCCAGTGACTAGTGTTCAGCTGGATTAGGAGGAACCCAGGCACTTAGCCACGCAGGAACAGTGGCGAGCCTCTAGCCTGGGAGCGGTAATGGGTGCCTCGCTGGATCAGAGCGCAGCGGACACACTGCTGGATCCCGAGGGGTGGAAGTCAGCGGCGGGTCTGCAACAGTCGCCATCAGCAGTGGTGGGTGGCAAGCGAAAGCTCAGTTCAAGCCGGAACAAACACAGACCAGAAGACTGTGCAGTTGCAAGATTTAATAGAGTGAAAACAGAGCTCCCTGTACAATGGGAGAGGACTCAAAGGGGGTTGCCTAATTCGTCCGGAATGCCTGGGTTTATATCCTGATCGTTGTCCCTCCCCCTGTGCTCTCAGATGATAGATGATCAGATTATTTCTTTACCTCCTGTTGTTAGCGTCACTGGTATTTTAGTGAGCTCTCTTTACTACCTGATTGACTGGGTGTGAGCTGAGTTACAAGCCCCATGTTTAAAGGTGAGTGTGGTCACCTTCCCCAGCTAGGCTTAGGAATTGTTAGTTGGCCTAGGAAATCCAGCTAGTCTTGTCTCTCAGTGCCCCTCTCAACAGGAAAACCCAAGTGCTGTTAGGGAGGTTGGGTGACGACCACTCTAACTGCTTCCTGTTTAATTGAGGCGTAGTAGGGGTTGTGCCGTTGAGATATCCTCAGGAGGGGTGCCTTCGATGTCATCAACATCGGAGCGTGGGCTAGCAGGCCGGTCCGTGGGTCCGTTGTAGATCCGTGGGTCCGTTGTAGATCTTAGGCATGGACTGCATTTGGGGCTCCATTTGAAGAACCATTTGTAGTTTTACAGCTTTGATTTCTGAAAGAGACAAATTTAACAAGGAGGTTAAAGATACAGGGATTGAAATGTATGGCCTGAAGTGCAGGGGCATATAGGTGTGGGCGGTGAAAGTGGGGTTTCCTTTAGAAAAACTCCTGTATGATGGGGCATCAGTATTTCTGGGAAGCCACATTCTCCACAGAAACTCTTGGTAAGGGGAGCTGGTAGTACAGTGGCATGGCCCTGAATGGTCAAGCCTACCTGGCGCTCTGTGAGGGTGATGGCATGGGCTAGCGATTGCCCCGGGTACCCTCAGTCCTGCTGCTGGATCATCTGGTTAGTGGCTTCTGACTGAGAGGACCTTCGTCCCCTGGGGCAATGGGTCTTCCAGTGATTTCCTTGACATAAGGGGCATGGATGAGGGGGCGGCTTATTTCTATTCAGACAGTCTTTCTTAAAGTGTCCTTGTAGACCGCACTGCAAGCAAGCCCTATTAGGCATTCAATTTGCCCAGCCTTTCCCCTTTCCAGAGCCTCCAAAGTCTCCTCCCCTAATTTCTACCCAGCTTACCTCCCCCACTGCGATACAATCTCCAAGCCTTGGTTCCTTGGTCAGGGCCTCAACTGATGACCCAGTACTTTAACAACAGGAACTATGTCTACGACAACACAATAGATCAGGATGAAAGCAGTTGAGTAAATTAAAGCGAGGTGCATATTCCTATAGTAGCAAATGGGGGCGAACGTCCGCTAGCCTGAGGGCCCATTTGTCCCGTTCCGCCTACTCCTCCTGATCTCTTATGAAAAAAAACCCGAGGTTGCCAAGTTCAATAGGGTTTGCCTGCTCCTCATGATCTCTATTTAAAAAAAAAACTGAGGTTGCCAAGTTCAATAGGGTTTGTAAGTTTTACTCTGGGCCTAAGATGGAGTTTTGAAGTTTTTTTCCTGATGTCTGCATTACACTGTTTAACTGACAACAAGGTGGTATTGGAGTGTTACAGGGTCACGGAGAAGACCTTCAATTATCAATTATAGGTTTTAAATTTACCCTGGCTTTTAAAGGAATGGGGTGCACTGTTTTTTCTTAACTACTTGTATATCTCTCTTTTCCTTTCTCTCTTTTACTTTTCGTTTCTCTCTCTCTCTCTGACTTTCTGCCCTTCTCTCTTCCCCCTCTGTCTCTTTCTCTCTCTTCTCTCTCTCTATTTCTCTTTCCCTCTCTTTTTCTCTCTTGGTAGATGGATTTTGGGAACACAGCGGAAGTACATTCGCTCGTTGCCCCATTTGCCACTGTAGGAACATGTGCCTCCCTTTTTTTTTTTTGTTTTTAAATTTAAGTTCTAGGGTACGTGTGCACAACGTGCAGGTTTGTTACATAGGTATACATGTGCCATGTTGGTGTGCTGCACCCATTAACTTGTCATTTACATTAGGTATATCTCCTAATGCTATCCCTCCCCTCTCCCCGTGCCTCCCTTTAATTTACTCAATTCGCTTTCATCCTGATCTATTGTGTTGTTGTAGACCTAGTTCCAGTTGTTAAAGTACTGGGTCATCAGTTCTAAGGCCGTGGCCAAGGAGCTAAGGCTTAGAGATTGTATTGCAGTGGGGGAGGTAAGCTGGGTAGAAACTGGGGGAGGAGAGCATCTTACACAAGGGGAGAGCAATCCTCCTAGCCATTTACAAACTTGGGGCCCTGGCAACAGTGGTAGGTCCCACATAACTGCCCATGTCGAGAGCTGTATACCTAAATTGGGAGGGACGCCAGGGACAAGACTGTCTGGATTCATACCCTAGGTGCCTAAGGACACAGCGTAGAGCTTCCTTAGATCCCTTTGGAGATACAACTTGCTTTAATATTTGGGAGAGGAAGTGAAAGTCTGAAGCATTAGTACCTAGGAGAGATCAGAGGAAGTAGATTCAGAGGTAAGGAGAATTTTGGGGGCTACACTTTCAAGAAAGTCGTGGTTGGGACGCAGGAGGTATGGGTCAGAGGAGAGAGAGGGCGCGCGCATGGGCGACTGTTGAGTAGAGACTTCTGGACCTGCCAATGCTGGGAGTTTGGGGTGACAGCCTCTAGTCAGCCTATGGCTTCCCCAAGAAAACTGTGGAAGTGGAAGCTGGTTCCAGCAGACCAATGCTCAACCCAGGAGGGTTGGGGGTTGTTAGAAAGCCTTTTCCCAGAAAGCCTCATACCTGAGTCTTAAGTCCGGCGGCCACGCTAATCGTTTTTAACCGGCCGGCCAGTGCCCTGTACTTTCCTCCAATTCTAAGGAAGGATAGGACAGAATAGCAAGCCAGACTCAGGCTGCAGCACCGCAGGCTGTTTCAGCTCAAAGGACTCAAAAGTTCCTCTTTCCTCTAGGCCTTAAAGAGTGAAGGTGGGGGGCCCACGCCCAGGACTCAGCCAGACCTGGGTTCACTAGCCATTCCCTTCAATACCTTCATCAGCCAAGCCACTTGGAAAAGGACCCAGTCTATCCAGAAAATTCCAGAATGGTTATTTGGTCAAGAGAGCTGAGTTTGGGAGGCCTGCTGTGTTAGCGGGAAGCCAGGTGTCTATATGTCGAGGGAATATCAGTGCAGAAGCCTGTGCCAGAGGTCCTGTGTCCAGGTGGACCGGCGCCGGTGGGTGGGGACGTGAGGTACCATCGTGTGTGGCCAGAGTGGACTAGCTGGCACTGGCTGGATTCCAGAGGGAATGCTTCCTGACCCTGGGTTTAGTGAGCCTTGGGGATGGGTCTGGATGTCCAAGGTGCTCCCAAGAGGGCACAGTGCTCTCAGGCAAGGCTGTGCAACAGAAAGCAAGGCCTCCGACGAACCCTCTGCACTGTGTGCCTGGTGATCCCCCGGCTGTGCCTGGCTCTCTTCTGTGTCCTTGGCATCTGTCTTCAGGAGTGGATGAGGGAATTCTTCTCGCCTTTTCTTTTGGGAAAATGATGCTAGCCATTCACAGGGCGACTCTCTTTTGCTATCCTTTTGGATTTCGAGTTTGCTTTTCTCTGATTTGTAAGGTGTTGCCAGCTCTCCTGTTGGTGGGGGTGATTTGAACCCACAGATGGGAGCGCGTGGATTCAGGCTGCATGTTTTGTGCAGGCTCTCGTCACACGATGGCACCCACTGTGGAAGGAGGCGATGCAGCTCTGCTCCCGGAATTCCCCAGGGGACCCCTGGACGCCTACCGGGCAAGAGCGTCGTTCAGCTGGAAGGAGCTGGCGCTGTTCACGGAAGGGGAGGACATGCTCCGCTTTAAGGTGAGGTGTGCGGTTGCGTGCAGCTTGTCTTTTTTCCCGGTGGGGTCTTAATTCATTAGCACAATGGAATTTCTGGCTCTTACAGCTCCCCCTCTGCCGGGTGAGGCTCATCCCAGGCAGCGCAGCCGCTCTCCTTTCTGCACCCCAGTATAGGCCTCAGGGAACTGATGAGGAGTCTGGAAATGAACATGGATTGTTGATGTTTCTTAAGCCTGCAGCCCTCTAGTCTGTTGGGAATGATAGTCATATCTCTGTCTGGGTGTCTCTTAAGTCAGACAGCATCCCATGAAGCCTGTGACCTAGAGGTAATATATAAGGGCACATGGAAAGTTCATCTTTTACTCCAAATAAACCTTCCCCATCTCCTGCATTTCCAGAAAACCATCTTCTCAGCTCTCGAGAACGACCCTCTTTTCGCCCGTTCCCCTGGAGCCGATCTGTCCTTGGAGAAGTATCGTGAGCTGAACTTCCTTCGATGCAAGCGGATCTTCGAGTATGACTTCCTCAGTGTCGAAGACATGTTCAAGAGCCCTCTGAAGGTCCCCGCCTTGATTCAGTGCCTGGGGATGTATGACTCTTCTCTGGCTGCCAAGTACCTCCTCCATACCTTGGTGAGCGTGCAGCCTAGGGGAGAAGGACACGGCTTTCGCCTGCTATGCTGAGCCTTGAGGGATGCCTGTCCCAGGGCCAACCGGGAGGCAGAGAAGCTCCAGTGTTTCCAGCTATATTTGCAAATTTTTTAAATTATCTTTTTTAATGTTTTTTTAAAAATTTCAGTCCCCCTTTTCATTCTTTTATTTTCAAGCCCATCCACCATCATGTATTTGCAAATTTACACACATAAGTCCTTGAATAAAATACAATGTGGTGAAGCTTCAAGTCCCATCAGAAGAGGAGCTGGTGGGGCTTTTTTCTTTTTTTTTTTTTTGCCTCATACAAAAAAAGAGACAAATGAAAAAAAAAAAAAAAAAAGTAGGCCAAAGTAAGAAACATGTGTTTTCCTTCCTTTGTAACATACCAGCAGAGCTGAGCTTGGGCAAAATGGCTTTGCCCGTAGCCTTGCCTGCAATGTTTGATGGGCCAGTGGCCTCTGCGCTCCACATGCCCTCCTGTTCTGTCTCCCTGCTGTCCTCAGACCCCCAGGACTCCTTGCAGGCATCTTAAGTCCCAAGTGATTCTGTGTGCCTTACACAAGCTGCTCGGCACAGGGACACAGGTCTTACCACTCACATGAACTCAGGGACCCGGGCCGCTGTGTGTCGGGAGACCCTGGCCTGGGGCATCCGGGCTGCTGGCTAACCTCTCGTTGCTTCGTTCTCCACCTCAGGGAAAGTGCATTGTGGCGGGGAACCAGGGTGGGCGTGGTGTTAGCGTGCCGTCGTCTGTTGTGATGTTCCGGAAGAGCCGTACTCTTCTTACCTGCCCTTGTTAATAGGACAATGTTATACTTTCAGGTTTTTGGATCAGCAGTTTACAGTTCTGGTTCTGAAAGACATCTCACCTATATTCAAAAGATCTTCAGTATGGAGGTAAGTTCTGGTTCCCGGTGAATTGTGAGCCTAGTTCTCTTGCTTGATCTCCGTAGAGATTTGTGAAAAGGGATGATTGTAGTAGTGGGTGCCTAGGGGGCTCATGCTCTTCTTGCTTCCTAGTGTTCTCAGGCTTCTCACCAATTAGCTAGCACTGTTCTTTAGCAAACACAGGCACATTGACTTCCTCAGCACCAGGCGAATTGTCGCTGGGGCCTTCCACTGTCTTCTCCTGACAAGCAGTTCCTGCCACCTTGCTGAGTTGGAGCAGCTGCGGTCAGCTTGGTTTAGGCTGCTGTGGTTGCCAGCCAAGCGTGGCAGCACGACTCAGTCAAGTCACTAGTTGGGTAGATGGAAATTTGGGGCTTTGATATGTGGTTTCATCTTTAAAGGAAAGTTGGCAGCACATGCCTTCTGGGCATGTGCACAAAGAACTTTTCTTGCTTTCCATCGTTTTGTGCTTTGACTTTTAGATTTTTGGATGTTTTGCTCTGACTGAGTTAAGCCACGGCAGTAATACCAAGGCCATTCGTACGACTGCCCACTACGATCCTGCCACTAAGGTAGGTGTTACCTTCCGCCGGCTCCCTGGGTTTGGAGCGTATGAGATGTCACGAGTGCGAATGTGGTTGCCAGGAATAAGAAAAAAAATTAAAGCAAGAGGCCTGTCCACATACATGTATGTAGAAATACATACTGAGATTCATCACACTGAAAAGTGGGGCTCGGGAGACCAGGCGTTGGAAGACAAAGCCTGTGCCCACCACGAGCTTTATGGGGAATTGATCGTGGTTTGGATTTGTGTGTAATTTGAGTGCAGCGAAGAAGCCCTCATTCTGTAAAATTTATTGCCTTGTTTACCTGGCTGCCTATTATAGTGGATTCATAAACTGTTCACATGGCCCGTGGTTTCTACGCTGGGCCCCGTGGATACAACGTGCTCCCTGCCCTCTGCCCTTTGTGGCTCTCCCTCTGCGAACAGCCTGCCTTGTCCATTTCTGCCACCGCAGTCTGATTCCTCGGGCCCTTGCCATCCTCTTGACCTCTCTGGTACCTGCATCGAGTCCACTGCCTGGGAGCTTCCGGTGTGGTAGAGGGAGACGGGCCACAGATGGTTGCCCTGGGGCTGTCAGTGCTGAGGAGGGGCGCAGGAGTGGAGGGAGATGGGCCACAGATGGATGCTCTGGGGCTGTCAGTGCTGAGGAGGGGTGCAGGGGTGGAGGGAGATGGGCTACAAATGGATGCCCTGGGGCTGTCAGTGTTGTGGAGGGGCGCAAGCCTGGGACGGAGGATGGGGAGGGTCCCCATCCACCCCGCTCTGTTCCCCTGGCCCTGCCTCCCTGCCGCCACATCACTCTTCTTGGCCTCCACTTGTCCCTGAGGCCGAGGTCTCCCTGCCAGTCTTTCCTCACCCGCCTTCCACCCTCTCCTGTTGGCAGTGGTCAGGGAGGACTGTTGTGTGGCAGGAAGTGAAGCTCTGCACCTGTGGATATGCTCAACGGTCATCCATCCATCATTCTTTCATCCATCCATTCTTTCTTCCATCCATTCATTCTTCCATCCATCCATTCATTCTTCCATCCATCCATTCATTCTTCCATCCATCCATTCTCTCATCCATCCATTCATTCTCTCATCCATCCATTCATTCTTCCATCCATTCATTCTTCCATCCGTCCATTCATTCTTCCATCCATCCATTCATTCTTCCATCCGTCCATTCATTCTTCCATCCGTCCATTCATTCTTCCATCCGTCCATTCATTCTTCCATCCATCCATCATTCTTCCATCCGTCCATTCATTCTTCCATCCGTCCATTCATTCTTCCATCCGTCCATTCATTCTTCCATCCATCCATCATTCTTCCATCCGTCCATTCATTCTTCCATCCGTCCATTCATTCTTCCATCCGTCCATTCATTCTTCCATCCATCCATTCATTCTTCCATCCATCCATTATTCTTCCATCCATCCATTCATTCTTCCATCCATCCATCATTCTTCCATCCATCCATTCATTCTTCCATCCATCCATTCATTCTTCCATCCATCCATTCATTCTTCCATCTGTCCATCATTCTTCCATCCGTCCATTCATTCTTCCATCCATCCATTCATTCTTCCATCCATCCATTCATTCTTCCATCCGTCCATCATTCTTCCATCCGTCCATTCATTCTTCCATCCGTCCATTCATTCTTCCATCTGTCCATTCATTCTTTCATCCATCCATTCATTCCACAGCATGGGCTGTGTGGACTCTGCCTGGGGTACTGCATGGAAGAGCCCAGTAATGAACCCAAGTGGACCCCCAGCCCAGCAGGGATAAGAGGTGGTCCTCTCACAGGGTGCCCCTGCAGTGGGGCCTTGGGAGTGGGGCCAAGGCTCCTGCTCAGAGTGGGACTGGGAGTAAAGTAGGGCATGAGGCTCTCTTGGGAACTTTCTTTTAAGCCACAAGATATCTTTTTTTTTTTTTTTTTTTTTTTTTTTTTTTTTTTTTTTTT